>NW_011494690.1:392450-398417 GCF_000754665.1 Bison bison bison | reverse complement strand
ACTCCGGGAGTTGGTGTTGGACAGGGAGGCCTGGCGTGCTGCGATTCATGGGGTCACAAGGAGTCGGACACGACTGAGCAACTGAACTGAATTGAATTGAAAAATTAGGTATGTTAAGCATCTTTTCATGTGCCTGTTGGCAATCTTCATGTCTTCTTTGAAGAAATGTCTATTTAGGTCTTCTGCTTTTTCATCATTAAGTTTTTTTTTTTTAATATTAAGTTGTATGAGCTGTTTTTATATTTTGGAAATTAATACCTCTTGGTCACACTGTTTGAAAATATTTTCTCCCATTCTGTAGGTTGTCTTTTTGTTTATAGTTTCCTTTGGGTGCAAAGGCTTATACATTTTATTAGGTCACACTTGTTTATTTTTACTTTCATTTCCTTTGCCTTAGGAGACTTATTTTAGAATTTTAAAGACCTGTTCAGGTTTATCTACCCAAGGAAGGAGTTCAGGGAGTGAAATTTTGGTAAGTTCATAGAATGAGGAACACAACAGACATAAAATGGAAATCCTTAGTCTGTAGTAATCAGTTAGCCCAGAAATCCATGAAGCTGTAGGCCTAGGAAATTCTTGAATTAGCTTAATTTATTTTGAGATGGGCTTCCCTTGTTGTTCAGCTGGTAAAAAAATCTTCCCATAATGCGGGAGACCTGGGTTCCATCCCTAAGTTTGGAAGATCCCCTGGAGAAGGAAAAGGCTACCTACTCTAGTATTCTGGCCCGGAGAATTCCATGGACTGGAATTCCTTAGTTCTATATAGTCCATGGAGTCACAAAGAGTTGGACACAACTGAGTACCTTTCACTCTATTTTTGAGATAGCTGGATTCCTTTGGCAATTAGATTATGACCTAGTCAATGAACAGTACTTAGAGATAATTGTAATTTTTCTTTAAAGATTTTATGCCTCTTTTTAGGTAAATGCTTCAACAAATAAATGGAATTTTTATGGACGCCTGTTTGGTAACTGAGCACAAGAGGTTGTCTACATATTTCAAATGGGTTAAATTCCCCGAGGAATTGGAGGGCACTTAAATCTTGGTGGAACACTTGGAACAGACAAGATGGAGCCACAGAAACTCTTAAGGAATGATTGTTCAGGCCTACTGTTGATTGTTCTTAATAAAGGCAAATAGATATTAGCTTTTAGGATCTATAGAGATGCTGTAAAAGCCTGAACAAAAGTCCACAACAGTGAACCATTTTGAATATCTTGTAATAAAAGGGCATAATGGTTTAGAAAAAAACAGAAGTAAAGAATAACTATCCTGTTAATTGTGCTCAAGTCTTGGACAAATTGTCATCCCCTCCCATTAAGTTTCCAGCCTGACAAAATCAATCTGTTCTAGGGATTGGTATAGGGAGTGATCACCCCTGCACCAATGGGGCTTCCCTGGTGGCTCAGACAGTAAAGAATTCACCTGCAACATGGAGACCTGGATTCAGTTCCTGGGTTGGGAAGACCCCTGGAGAAGGGTATGGCAAACCACTCCAGTATTCTAGCCTGGAAAATCCCCATGGACAGAGGAGCCTGGTGGGCTACAGTCCTTGGAGTCACAAAGAGTCAGACACAACTGTGTGACTAAGCATGCACACACAGACACTCCTGCACTATTAGATCTCCCACTTTTGGTGACTATGGAGAGTGTATGGCCTCAGGCTTCAGTGAATATTGAGGCAATTTAGAAAGAGATTTGTACAGGTTCAATACTTTCTATCCTCCCAATATCAGTGTTAGAATTAGCCCACAGATTTTTGAGCAGTATGATTAGTTAGAGGTTGCCCGTTGAAGTTTTCCTCTTCTATATGGAGGTTAAATTACAGAAACCATAAAAGATCTGGTTCAAGTTGATCAGATGATTTGAAGCCAAGGTCTCCGTTCGAAGTAAAGTTATTAGCCCTTTTAAATTAGAACAGAGACTTCTACCTAATAGACTGGGACCATATCCCATAACAAAAACAAATGGTTTTCAGTGAGAGGTCCCAGAGTCATTTGAAGTGTTTAAGAAAGGAGTTCTATTTTAACTTTATTAAATACCCCTACTACAGAAACCTTTTTTCACTCCAAGGGATTTTGCCTTACGAGAGTAGTTTTAAAGTAAAAAGTGTTAACTCCAGTATCAACTAGAATTTGGCAAGGTTTCCCATTAATTTTAACTTTAGTTTCTGCGTGACCCTTTAAGGGCATTATGGTAACAGTTTACTAAAGAACACCTCTGAGTCCTACATGGAAGTCCTTAACTTAAAGAATTTGCTTAGGACCTTTGAAGACGTTCTTCTTTCTAGGTTCCCGGTTGATTACAGATGAATCAGTCTTTGGACCATGATTTTGATGAATGACTTCTAGAAGGAAGCCATGAGGCAGAGGCTCAAGGTGTTATTTCGGGCTCTGGCCTTGGAGCCATTGTAACTGTAAGACCAATAGCTGGGCAGATTTTTGCCTGCAGTCTATTTCCAAAGTCTTTTCAAAGTGCTCAGCTATTGTCACAAATTCAGATTGGCGACTTCTTATTCAATTTTCTGCCTTTTTATCAATCCACTAATCTCAGGAGATAATTCATTTACAAACAGGGCAGCTAGAGGAGATTAGGGCTCCCCTTCCCAGGTGGCACTAATAGTAAAGAACCAGCTTGCCAGTACAGGAGACCTAAGAGACACAGGTTCAATCCCTAGGTAGGGAAGATCCCCTGGAGAAGGGCAACCCACTCCAGTATTCTTGCCTGGAGAATCCCATGGACAGAGGAGCCTGGCAGGCTACAGTCCATAGGGGTCACAAAGAGTGCAACACAACTGGAGCAACTTAGCATGTATGTAGAGGAGATTAGGGTTCCCCCTGACTCAGCAGTAAAGAATTTGCCTGCAAAGCATGAGACACAGGAGATGCGGGTTTGATCCTTAGGTCAGAAAAAATACCCTGGAGGTGAGCATGGCAACCCACTCCAGTATTCTTGCTTGGAGAATCCCATGGGCAGAGGAGCATGGCAGGCTATAGTCTATATGGTTGCAAAGAGCTGGACACCACTGAACACAAGCATGTAACAGGGCAGATTGATTGACCTGATTTATTGTATGAAACCTTGAATGCTGTAAGAAGTGGGTTCTGAGCAATCTTTAAAACCTACCACAGATTCATCTTTTTTGGTTTGTATGTTTGAATAATTGACCTATCATTATAGGCAGGGAAGACCCTGGGAATGAATTATGAAAGTTCAGTTGCTATTTTGCAATATTTTTTTGGTCCATTAAGGGAACATATTCGGAGAAGGCAATGACAACCTACTCCAGTACTCTTGCCTGGAAAATCCCATGAACAGAGGAGCCTGGTAGGCTGCGGTCCATGGGGTCGCTAAGAGTCGGACAGGACTGAGCGACTTCACTTTCACATTTCACATTTATGCACTGGAGAAGGAAATGGCAACCCACCCCCGTGTTCTTGCCTGGGGAATCCCAGGGACGGGGGACCCTGGTGGGCTGCCGTCTATGGGGTCGCACAGAGTCAAACACGACTGAAATGACTGAGCAGCAGCAGCTGCAGCAAAGTAACATATTGAAGATTTAAAATTTCCAATATCATCCTGGATTTTTTCCTGTTTCCATTTTTGGGTTTCATTGGGTACATAAACTGGTAAAGATCTGGAAGCCTTGGGTCATATAGTCCTTGACAGTGACTCTAAATTCTTCAAAAAAACCTTTGGGTTTCCTCCTTATGTTTAGAAAATCATTAAACTATGGCCCATAGTTTGATCTTTGATCAAGAGGTGAAAGATATCCATGGAGGACCCTCTACCATTTAGGAGTTTTATTTAAAAAAAACATATAGTGTCTTCAGAGTGAAAAGACAGTTCAGACAAAGAATTAATAAAATGTGAGTCTGCAAGTAAAGAGGGAAAGAGAAGAACAATAGGAGTCAGATTAATCCTATTGTCTTTTGTATTAAGTACTTCTTGTGTCTTTAATTTTCATTAGCCTTCTATACTAAATCTTTTAATGAAATATTTTGGACTCCTGAAGTCTTTTGGAAGCTTCTGCATGCCAATTAAAATAGGTATCCCATTGTTTGTTTAATTTGGAAACCATTACTATCCAGTGAATTTCTTACATGAATAATCTTGTCTAAATGGAACCTTTCCCATAATGCAATTCTAGTTTGTTTTTAGTAAGATTTTGCCAGTTTTGTAGATATCTACAGCTTCTGCGCTATATTTCTGGGACATAAAATAAGCAGGTGTGCCAGGAGGTGACACACCTGACTTTTGAATTTAAAGATTTCATTTTACTATTATGTATTTATTTTAGCTAAGCCTTTTTTTTTTTTTTTTTTGGTTTCTCAGAGCCAAACTAAGACCTGATGTGGGAGATGGTGTACAGTGTTTTATCTGCACCTCTTGCATGGAAATATTATTGAGATTGTGTTGACTTAGTGGAGACGGCAATGGCAACCCACTCCAGTACTCTTGCCAGGAAAATCCCATAGATGGAGGAGCCTGGTAGGCTGCAGTCCATGGGGTCGCAAAGAGTCAGACACGACTGAGAGACTTCACTTTCACTTTTCACTTTCATGCATTGGAGGAGGTAATGGCAACCCACTCCAGTGTTCTTGCCTGGAGAATCCCAGGGACGGTGGGGCCTGTTGGGCTGCCGTCTATGGGGTCGCATAGAGTTGGACACGACCGAAGCGACTTAGCAGCAGCAACAGCAGCAGCAGTGTAATCTAATCTGTTCCATGACCATTTTCTCCTAGCACAGGAGTCTTTGAGTTAGGTGGTAAAAGCTCTATTAGCTCTTAAATGTTCAACCAAACCCACCACTTTTTGTGGCTTCTTTAACTTCCAAGAGTCTCACTAACTTTTATCCTTCTAACAGTTTCTGTCTCTAGAAAACAAGACAAATAAACATGGGCATCTTAATATATTGGCTATCACCAAGAGATATTATGGCATCCTGGCCAAGAAAAGACTCTGTGCTCACCACCACCAATTTCCCACCAAAGGACTTTGGACTGGAATGGGATTGAACCAGCAGATGTCAACTAATGGGAACTTTGGCCTGGTGACTCCACAGAGTCACTAACAGGTCCCATTGGGATTTTTTTTTTTTTTTTAATTTTTTAAAATTAATTTTATTTTATTTTTAAACTTTACATAATTGTATTAGTTTTGCCAACTATCAAATTGAATCCACCACAGGTATACATGTGTTCCCCATCCTGAACCCTCCTCCCTCCTCCCTCCCCATACCATCCCTCTGGGTCGTCCCAGTGCACCAGCCCCAAGCATCCAGTATCGTGCATTGAACCTGGACTGGCATCTCATTTCATACATGATATTTTACATGTTTCAATGCCATTCTCCTAAATCTTCCCACCCTCTCCCTCTCCCACAGAGTCCATAAGACTGTTCTATACATCAGTGTCTCTTTTGCTGTCTCATATACAGGGTTATCGTTACCGTCTTTCTAAATTCCATATATATGCGTTAGTACACTGTATTGGTGTTTTTCCTTCTGGCTTACTTCACTCTGTATAATAGGCTCCAGTTTCATCCACCTCATTAGAACTGATTCAAATGTATTCTTTTTAATGGCTGAGTAATACTCCATTGTGTATATGTACCACTGCTTTCTTATCCATTCATCTGCTGATGGACATCTAGGTTGCTTCCATGTCCTGGCTATTATAAACAGTGCTGCGATGAACGCTGGGGTACACGTGTCTCTTTCCCTTCTGGTTTCCTCAGTGTGTATGCCCAGCAGTGGGATTGCTGGATCATAAGGCAGTTCTATTTCCAGTTTTTTAAGGAATCTCCACACTGTTCTCCATAGTGGCTGTACTAGTTTGCATTCCCACCAACAGTGTAAGAGGGTTCCCTTTTCTCCACACCCTCTCCAGCATTTATTATTTGTAGACTTTTGGATTGCAGCCATTCTGACTGGTGTGAAATGGTACCTCATAGTGGTTTTGATTT
>NW_011494690.1:391254-392350 GCF_000754665.1 Bison bison bison | reverse complement strand
TGTTGAGCATCTTTTCATGTGTTTGTTAGCCATCTGTATGTCTTCTTTGGAGAAATGTCTATTTAGATCTTTGGCCCATTTTTTGATTGGGTCATTTATTTTTCTGGAGTTGAGCTGTAGGTGTTGCTTGTATATTTTTGAGATTAGTTGTTTGTCGGTTGCTTCATTTGCTATTATTTTCTCCCATTCTGAAGGCTGTCTTTTCACCTTGCTAATAGTTTCCTTTGATGTGCAGAAGCTTTTAAGTTTAATTAGGTCCCATTTGTTTATTTTTGCTTTTATTTCCAATATTCTGGGAGGTGGGTCATAGAGGATCCTGCTGTGATGTGTGTCAGAGAGTGTTTTGCCTATGTTCTCCTCTAGGAGTTTTATAGTTTCTGGTCTTACGTTGAGATCTTTAATCCATTTTGAGTTTATTTTTGTGGATGGTGTTAGAAAGTGTTCTCGTTTCATTCTTTTACAAGTGGTTGACCAGATTTCCCAGCACCACTTGTTAAAGAGATTGTCTTTAATCCATTGTCTATTCTTGCCTCCTTTGTCAAAGATAAGGTGTCCATATGTGTGTGGATTTATCTCTGGGCTTTCTATTTTGTTCCATTGATCTATATTTCTGTCTTTGTGCCAGTACCATACTGTCTTGATAACTGTGGCTTTGTAGTAGAGCCTGAAGTCAGGTAGGTTGATTCCTCCAGTTCCATTTTTCTTTCTCAAGATCGCTTTGGCTATTCGAGGTTTTTTGTATTTCCATACAAATTGTGAAATTATTTGTTCTAGCTCTGTGAAGAATACTGTTGGTAGCTTGATAGGGATTGCATTGAATCTATAAATTGCTTTGGGTAGTATACTCATTTTCACTATATTGATTCTTCCAATCCATGAACATGGTATATTTCTCCATCTATTAGTGTCCTCTTTGATTTCTTTCACTAGTGTTTTATAGTTTTCTATATATAGGTCTTTAGTTTCTTTAGGTAGATATATTCCTAAGTATTTTATTCTTTTCGTTGCAATGGTGAATGGAATTGTTTCCTTAATTTCTCTTTCTGTTTTCTCATTATTAGTGTATAGGAATGCAAGGGATTTCTGTGTGTTGATT
>NW_011494690.1:366312-390661 GCF_000754665.1 Bison bison bison | reverse complement strand
GTCAGGTGTATGATCTTTTTAATGTGTTGTTGGATTCTGATTGCTAGAATTTTGTTAAGGATTTTTGCATCTATGTTCATCAGTGATATTGGCCTGTAGTTTTCTTTTTTTGTGGCATCTTTGTCAGGTTTTGGTATTAGGGTGATGGTGGCCTCATAGAATGAGTTTGGAAGTTTACCTTCCTCTGCAATTTTCTGGAAGAGTTTGAGCAGGATAGGTGTTAGCTCTTCTCTAAATTTTTGGTAGAATTCAGCTGTGAAGCCGTCTGGACCTGGGCTTTTGTTTGCTGGAAGATTTTTGATTACAGTTTCAATTTCCGTGCTTGTGATGGGTCTGTTAAGGTTTTCTATTTCTTCCTGGTCGAGTTTTGGAAAGTTGTACTTTTCTAAGAATTTGTCCATTTCTTCCTCGTTGTCCATTTTATTGGCATATAATTGTGGATAATAGTCTCTTATGATCCTTTGTATTTCTGTGTTGTCTGTTGTGATCTCTCCATTTTCGTTTCTAATTTTATTGATTTGCTTTTTCTCCCTTTGTTTCTTGATGAGTCTGGCTAATGGTTTGTCAATTTTATTTATCCTTTCAAAGAACCAGCTTTTGGCTTTGTTGATTTTTGCTATGGTCTCTTTTGTCGGGATTTGAGGAGACAATTACAGACTACGGGCTTCCATTCAAAAATCCAAAAATTGCAGTCCAAATTAAAGGCTAAGAAATTGGCCTCTGGGTAGAACCATTTACCAGCTCAAGCTAACTGTCTCATAAAGAAAAGCCAGTTAGATTGGGAGTTTGACATAAACAGAGTGGAGTTCAGAATTAAGAACATATCCACAGCCCACGGAAATGGCGAGAATAATGACAGTGAACACAAAAAGGGGTTTAAATTAAAAGCAACATTAAAATATCAAATATAGGAGAGGGAGCTCTCTTTGCTTTCTAGGGCTCTCATAAAAATATCCACAACCATGGCTTAAAACAGCATAAATTTATTTTCAAACATTCTGAAGTTCAGAGGTTGGCAGTCAAGGGGTTGGTTGTGTTGGTTCTTTCCAGAAGCTCTTAGGAAGAATCTGTACCATGCCTCCCTCCTGGTTTCTGGTGGCTTATAGACACATGACTTCAATCTCTGCCTCTGTCTTCACATCATTTTCCTCTGTGTGTCCCGTGTATCTTCCTTTCTGTCTCTTACAAGGACATTACCATTGGATTTAGGATCTAGAGATACCTAATTAGTGAACATCATATCTTCAAGTAAGGTTCCATATATATTCCATAAAGGTACCAAGGATTAGAACTTGGAAATACAATTTTGGGACCTCTTTCCAATCCACTGTAGCAGTATATAGGGCAAAAGTAGTTTTTATAACAAAAAGAGAGAAAGAAATTGCCAGGATGGAGTCACAACACTAAATGTTCATATCCAAATTCCTTATTCCCAGAAAAATGCCTGCATAATTTTAGAGATGTAGCAAAGCAGGTTTTTGGGTTTTTATGATCCTGAATTCATTTCCAGAATTTCATATGATTTATTTCATTAACATTATTACTGTTGTTTCTCTTATTGTTCATTATTGCCTTGTCATTAGACAAAACTGTAATATGAAATCAGTATTCATATAGTGTCTATTACATGCCTGGAACCATGCTAAATGAAATAATCCTATAAAGTAGATATTATTTTAAATGCCTTTGTTCCAGACATTGGTGTTTAAGAATAGACAGGAACAGTGACTTGTTCAAGGCTGGGCAGTTATTATCCATTAACCAGGATTTAATTCAAGGTCCGATATGAGTCTGAATGTAATCACTATGCCATATTAGGAGCACTTGGTGTTTATCATTTCAGTGGCATTAATCTTGTTTCACCTAGATTCCATGCTCTGGGAGAAAAAGAAATGCATTAAATATATTTTTTAAATATTTTATTCTGTCCCTAAAGGGAGAAAAGTATTAGGTGTGATTAAGACCATCAAATAAGACTGTTTATTTTCATGAAGCAATCTACCTGAATAATCTTCTTTAGTTCTCAAAACCATTATGGATGCCAGTGACAAACAATGTCTAGAAAGAAGTTTATTATATAATGTGTGGAGGAACTGTTGTGGCTATGCCTATATAAATGTTAGGGTTAGGGGAAAGAACATATATAATAGACAAAATTCTGGTCTTGGATCTGATCCTCACTGCAATAACTTCTCTAAGACCTTTGGGATTCACTGAATTCTCAAGAAGTTTGCTGCTCTGCATTCACTGCTATTGTCTGCTTTGTTAAGTGGGAGTTGGAAAAAAATAATATAGCCACAGTTCTTTTCTTTTTTATTTTTATTTATTTTTTATTTTATTTTTTAACTGTACAATATTGTATTGGTTTTGCCATATATCCACATGAACCCACCACAGGTATACACGTGCTCCCTATCCTGAACCCTCCTCCCTCCTCCCTCCCCATACCATCCCTCTGGGTCGTCCCAGTGCACCAGCCCCAAGCATCCAGTATCATGCATCGAACCTGGACTGGCGACTTGTTTCATATAGGATATTATACATGTTTCAATGCCATTCTCCCAAATCATCCCACCCTCTCCCTCTCCCACAGAGTCCAAAAGACTGTTCTATACATCAGTGTCTCTTTTGCTGTCTCGTATCCAGCATTATTGTTACCATCTTTCTAAATTCCATATATATGCATTAGTATACTGTATTGGTGTTTTTCTTTCTGGCTTACTTCACTCTGTATAATAGGCTCCAGTTTCATCCACAGTTCTTTTCATCTAAATTATATTACTTTGATATTTTATGATTAATGAGCAAATCTGAAATGTATTAGTTACTAAAAAGAGAATTATAATATTCACTATAAGAATGCTGCTACATCATCCACTGTATTTCATTGCATTTCATTTTGGCAGAACTAAAAGAAAAAAAAAAAACTTAGTCCTATTATTCCCTTGTTCTGCTATCCCCCCAAAAATGTTTATATCCATTGAACAATAAATAATGTGTGTCATATATTTTCTTGCCTTCTTAGAACTTTGATGGCAAATTTCTAAGTTTTTTCACTAATGTTACCACTGGCTTAATTTCTACCTTTATGTGTGTGTTTATGCTATTTATACTGATTTTTTCAGACATGTTTTTTTCTTTGCATTATTTTCAGTATCAGCCTAAACCCAGCAGGAGAGGCATGTGCCCTGGGTCCTGCACTTCAAAGGGCCCTATTCACCATCCTCCCTTTTCATGGGCAAGATCTTCAGAGCAAAGGGGGTATGAACATGCATGACTCACATTGCCTTTTAATCCACATTCCATGTACCTTAAGTATGGGATTTCCTTCCCAAATGATCTCAAATTCATTCCCAGGGCCTATGAAGAAGAATTCTTCCCTGAGCCCATCATATGGAAAGCACAATCTAAATCTACAATCATACTGGATGCTTGGGGCTAGTGCACTGGGACGACCCAGAGGGATGGTATGGGGAGGGAGGAGGGAGGAGGGTTCAGGATGGGGAACACATGTATACCTGTGGTGGATTCATTTTGATATTTGGCAAAACTAGTACAATTATGTAAAGTTTAAAAATAAAATAAAATTTAAAAAAAAATCTACAATCAGTGTGTTCATCATTAGCCCCGAGGGGCTGACGAGAAGTAGCTTCTTGCAGAGAGTTGGACAAAGACTGATATTAGGCTTTGTGTATTCATCCATGTTGTGTGAGGCTCCTAATGGTTCAGGATAAAGCCAGGACTGTTGGCCAAGGGCCTGTTATCTGGCTGTCTTTGTGCAGCCACATTTAAGGGTGGAACATTTAGCAGCCCAAGTGTGCCAACTGAATGTGTTCTTTGTTTAGTTTCTAACTTTTAAATATATATAAACTCCCATTTGTTCTTTTGTCCTAGTTTCCACAAATAATAAGGAGAAGTATGCTTATAGTTGTGTGCATATTTTTGTAAATTTTTTTACTCCTCTGTAGCATATGTAAATTTATGAAGAACCAAGATCACACTTAGGAATGGTTTTCTCTCTTCTAGGAATAAAGGCTTGTAATGGATTGCTTATCATTGATACTTCATAAGCCAATTTAATTTTCAATCATTCATTTCTCAATGATAACCTAAGTGGCTAGTGGTAAAGAAGCCACTCGCCAATGCAGGAGACATAAGAAATGCAGGTTCGATTCCTGGGTTGGGAAGATCTCCTGGAGGAGGAATGACAACCCACTCCAGTACTCTCGCTTGGAGAATCCCTTGGACAGAGGAGCCTGGCAGGCTATGGTCCATAGCGTCACAAAGAGTCAGACACGACTGAAGTGACAGCACTAGCACTAGCATCTTCAAGAACAAAATGTTGTAAGTCTATTTATGGGTGTATTTTTGCATCTTTCTAACTATGAATTTATCATATTTTTATCACAAATTTATCATTACATTCATTAGTAATGACAACAAAGTATCTTATTTATCATCCTTATGTTTGTATAAGTATTGTTTCATTAATATTTTCCTTTATAAAAGTATGAGGCACACTTTTTTAGCTCAATACAATGAAGAGGGGCTCCTCTCTTCACTGGCTCAGAGGTAAAATATCTGCCTGCCAATGCAGGAGACACAGGTTCAATCCCTGGTCTGGGAGGATCCCACATGTTGCAGAGCAGATAAGCCCATGCAATGCAACTATAAGCCTGTGCCCTAGAGCCTATCTATGTTCCACAACAAGAGAAGCCTGTGCATTGCAACTAGAAAGTAGCCCTCATTGGCCACAACTAGAGAAAAAAGCCCACACAGCAAGGATAAAACCCAGCACTGCCAAAAAATAAATAAAAACAAATATGATAAAGAACTTAACAAGTAAAATTAGTAGGACTTCATGGTGCTGAGATCCACCTGCTCCTTTTCCCTGGAGCAGTGCTCTGAAATGCTCAGATGTTAGGACAAATTCCATTTCTTTTCTTGCCTCTGGAAGGAAATGTGTTAAGATTGTGCATCTTCTCCCAATCCCAGATAGGGTTGCACCAGGAGTTGAGATCCACATTTTATTTTGAAGAAAGACATTGATGGTTAATTTTAAACCTGTCTCTTAGTAGGAAACAGAGTGGCCAAACCTGAAATTTAGTAGTAAAATGACCTCTTGCTATTACCAAAGGGTGACACTTCGAGAGTGGGTGTTCCTGCAGTTTTAATATTGAAATCATTGGGGATTTCATACTACAAGGTCACTGTTTTCTCTACTTCCAATTGGGTTTCCAATCTTGTAGAGGAGACATTTTTCAGAGCTGTTGTTTATTTCAAACCTGAAAACAGGATTTACATCATAAAAGTTATTGATTCTGACATGTTACTTCCTCATGTTTATATCTAAATGATTAACCTGAACCAGATAGTTTCACAAAATACTTTTATAATGTTTCCAAATTGGTATCCAAAATATATTTTACAGACCAGACACTGTCTTGACCATTCTTGTTTTTGTTTGACATTTAATAATCTACCTGAAAAAAGGAGTTTTCAAGACCAGACATGGTATGAAAAACTGATAATCCTGGATTAGTGAAAGACTTTAAACTTCTATTTGGAAAAGGACACTAGTTTAAAATTTTTGTTCTCCAAGAGTTCTTTGCAAACAAAGAATAGAGCAAAATTTACATAGACTATGCCTTATTCCATCATTAATTCTTAAATCATGCCAAAAAATGTACAGTATATAACCATGTATTAAAAATCAAGTATAAAATGAATTATGAATACAATATATAAATCAGAAAAGTCACTAATGATTTTCTAATATACTAAATTATTAGTCTTCATTTTTCTGCTATAAGGTTGCAAGTCTATACTATGCCAGACCAGATAAATCTTGCTGATTTAAGCACTAATAAATTTAAATCAAACATCATCTAAGATTTTATAGTACAAATTAAGAAGGAAACTGGTGTGTTACTCTTAAAAGAATGTATATTTAAAATAATTTGGAAGTTACATATATATGCTTAGTCATTTACTTATGTCTGACTCTTTGCAACCCCATGGACTGCAGCTCATCACGCTCCTCTGTCCAGAGGGATTCTCCAGGGAAGAATACTGGAGTGGGTTGCCGTGTCCTCTTCATAAATATACACACACACACACATTTACTATTTTGTAAAGTAATTGGGTCTCACTGTTGTAAAAAAAAAAAAAAAACTATGAAAATAAGGTAATGTTATTTGTCATTTAGTATCTTAATGCAACACTCGTGAGTTCTGGTCATTTTTCAGATATTTTATACCATATCAGTTATATTATCTATTTATGCATATATAAGATATGTATCCTGGAAAAGGAAATGGCAACCCACTCCGGTATTCTTGCCTGGGAAATCCCATGGACAGAGGAGCCTAGCAGGCTATAGTCCATGGGGTCACAAACAGTAGGACACAACTGAGCACACACACAATATATATGTATATATATTGTTGGTATATGCATAAATTTTAAAAATATATTTGAAGTCACATATAAATACAGCTAACAAGGTTGTGGATAATGCTTAGATAAGAGTTGTAAGGAAATATGGCAAAATTCTTAGATAAAACTCAATTTTAGAGGTGATTAAAATTTCCTTGTTGAGTATTATTGTTTGTATTTTTGTAATGTTCAACTGTCACATTTACTAAACTGACCAACTCATAATATTATAGCTTACACAAATTTTTTTTCTCTTAACTAAAGTAATAAGGGAATATAAGATCTATTATGTAATGAAATGTATATCATTACATAAGATATATAAGGGATAAGTAATAAGGGAATATAAGATCTATTATGTAATGAGTTATGGCTCAGTGAACTTCAAACTGGGCTTACCTGGTGGCTCTGTGGTAAAGAATCCAACAGCTATTGCAGGAGATGCAGGAGACACGGGTTCAGTTCCTGGGTTGGGAAGATACCCTGGAGAAGGGAATGGCAACCCACTTCAACATTCTTGACTGGGAAATCCAATGGACAGAGAAGCCTGGTGGGCTACAGTCCATGGGGTTGCAAAAGAATCAGATATGACATAGTGATTAAACAACTTCAAAATAGAATTATTGTCAAACAGTGGTAACATTTTAGGGTAGGTTTATAGATATAGATATAATTAAATGTTGCATTTAATTATAAAAATAAATTTCTTTAGAGTAGTGTCCATTCTCTTATTGGAATCTAGGGAAAAAAATTTGGTTAAAATTTCTGTTTATCTGAGATAATTTATCTCAGATTATTGGATCCTGAAAAGAAAAATCAAATGTGCTTTGAAACAAGGACTTTCCAGTATTATGAATCACTCTTCTGCTAAGATTTAGTTTTGATTCAATAAAATATTTTTAAGATGCAAATATTGAACA
Source organism: Bison bison bison (assembly GCF_000754665.1). Classification (NCBI taxonomy): domain Eukaryota; kingdom Metazoa; phylum Chordata; class Mammalia; order Artiodactyla; family Bovidae; genus Bison; species Bison bison. The sequence continues at coordinate 383,303 of NW_011494690.1, read as the reverse complement.
AAATTTCATACAAATATTAATTGCACAATTGATTGCATTAAGAAAATAAATCTAGAGATTTAAATTTACCAGCTAAAACTGGGAAATATCATTTGTTATAATATTACTTTGTCGACTTATTTTATGAACTTGTTTATGCCCACTCTTTACCCAAAAATAATTTAAGACAATGTTTGGTGATACATAATATATATTTGAAGAAGTTGGGGAAAAAAAAGAGTAAAATATGGAAGCATGTTAAATCATTTGAAGAATAAAATAATGTAATAAAATGCATATGTAGGGAGATTACATAGTTGCCAAGGATGTGCTTTGATGTAGTTCTTAGCATTCTAGCAGCAAAACAGAGATGAGAAGCCTTGTCTGTGTAACAATATGCAGAGTCCAAAAGATCAAAGCAAATCTACTTGCTCAGGAGAAATACAAGCAATCCTAAAAGCAAACAAAAAACAAAATCAGCAAGAAGGCTCATCAAAGGAAACATCCCCTATTGTGTCCTAACTATAAATAACATGACTCTTTATTTCTCTTAATGGCAATAGATTTATACAAGTGCATAATTCAACAGCAGTGATTATTGGAGAAAGAATCAGAAAAATATAATATGATGAAATTACTCAGTTTTGTGACTGCCTGAACTATTGCAGTAGATTTCAGATTATGTGGAAGAACTGATAAACAGAACAGCCTTGAAGAAATGCTCCGCAAATAGACTTCTCTCAGAAGGGCCTCTGATAGATAGATATTGGGCAGGAGGGAATTTGAGATTGTATTCCCCGGCAAGAAATTGGAATAAAGCAATTCTATGCTGCCAGATAAATATTGACCTATATGCACTAACAGACAGTCAACCTCGGAATAGAGTTGACCTTCTCTTGTGGAAATTGAATAGTCTAGCCAGGATGTGTGCCTGAATGAAAGGCTATCTGACATTGGCTCAGTGGGTACTTAAATGAGTGCCTGAAGGCAGGGTAGAGATCTTTTGAACATAGGTTCTAATTCACCACAATGTACAGATGAATAGGGGATTGAGTATTCAAAACTTTTTTACATATAGCATACTCAAAATTCTTTTAACTTAAAATGTTTTAAGGCAACTGTAATTGTATAGCTACCTCAGACACTGATAATAAAACAGTGTCCACAGAGCTCTGAGCAATGAAAAATCATTCTTCTTATAATAAAACTGTTTTATCTAATATAAAAATATTATACATGTTTTATCAAGGAATAGGTACAAATGTAATTGCCAAATGGAACAATTATATGAAAATAGTTTAACACTGGTAGCAATCTAAAAAATTCAGTAGAAACTTTATATTTATAGCAGTTTATCTGATGTCCTGCCGAAGAGTAATGATAAAATAAGTATACTAGATGTCTGTTGAATCTAATTCTTGGACCATTAAAATATAACATATGAATATCAGATATTTATATGTTTTCTCTATAGTTTTAATGCACACAGACAATATATGTTAAAAATAATGTTATCAAATCACTTAAGACTTCTTTTTTAAAGCTGAGATTAGAAGAGATCCTTCTGTTACCCCACAGAGTACATCCATTATTCTTGTCAAAAGCAGATTCAACTGATAAAACTGTTCCCATAGTGATAGGAAGAAGAGTTGAAATAAGAATCAATTGAAAAAAAAGGCAATCCTTGATGGAGCCACTGTTGAAATTTTCCCAAGTATTTAAAGAATTATACAAATCTTACACAAATACTTCCACCAAAAAATAGGGCAATTTTCCCAACTTATATGTGAGTCCAACATAACTTGATATCAAAAATTATAGAGCATATTCCATGAAACTAAAATTTGAAACAAAGTACTCTTATAAAAAATATCAGAAATTCAAATAATACATAAAAAGCATAATACTGAAAGACTACTTTACATTTGTTTCTGAAAATCAGTGAGGGTTTACAGTTTTAAAATAACTACATTAACAACCATCAAAGCAGGAGTGAGAGAGTACAATGCAATCATATCAACCAATGAAGAAAAATCATTTGATACAGCAACAACAACAATATATTCATGATTTGAACAGAACCTGTAAGTAAATAAAGAATATAGGAGTAGTGTCCTGATCAGGTGGTGCTAGTTGTAAAGAACCTGCCTGCCAGTGCAAGAATGTAAGAGAAGCAGGTTTGATCCCTGGGTCAGGAAGATACCCTGGATAAGGGCATGGCAACCCATTCCAATATTCTTGCCTGGAAAATCCCATGGACTGAGAAGAGTCAGACATGATTTAAGAGATGTAGCATGCACGCAGGATCGTCCTGATCAGATAAAGGGTTGTCTAACAAGTAGCATCAGAGAAGGCAATGGCACCCCACTCCAGTACTCTTGCCTGGAAAATCCCATGGATGGAGGAGCCTGGTAGGCTGCAGTCCATGGGCTCATTAAGAGTCAGACACGACTAAGCAACTTAACTTTCACTTTTCACTTTCATGCATTGGAGAAGGAAACGGCAACCCACTCCAGTGTTCTTGCCTGGAGAACCCCAGGGACACGGGAGCCTGGTGGGCTGCAGTCTACGCGGTCGCACAGAATCATACACAATTGAAGTGACTTAGCAGCAGCAGCAGCAACAAGTAGCATATAGTGAACATAATAAGTAATGGTAAAATATTGAAGCCTTTCTTCCAAAAGGGTCCAGACAGAAAAGCAGTGAGAAAATGGGCGAGGAAACTCTGAATGTCAGAAGAAGCTCAGAGAATGGTAGAATTAGACAGGGTCTGGTGGCTGTAGCCCCCGGTCTCCTTCTTAGTAGAAATCCCATCTCTAGATCTTGGGAGTTCTGCAAGGCCTACAAGGGTGTCAAGATGAGGAGATACCTGGCTCCTCAGCATGCGAGAGGTCCCTTTTCCTAAGGAGTCTGGGACACTTCTTCTAATAGTCAAACCACCTGCTTCTTGCCCCACTTCCCACACAGCCCCCCAAACCAATGTAAGTTAATTCCAGGAAATTGAGGTGGGTTTACAGCTTTTAAATCAACATACTAACAATGATAACAACAACACAGAGTGCTGAGAAGTTAATTGAACTTGACTATCTAAAGGAAGCAATAAATCTGTCTGTGTTGTATATTTTTCTTAAATCATAGAAAATTCACTTGTATACAATTTTTTTTTTCACTTTGAGGACACTTAAATATCAAATAGCTGGGTAACAAGACAGAAACTACATCTCCCTTTAAGTAGGGACAAATTTAAGTTACCACATTTATTTTTTAATGTTGAAATAATGTGTAATAGGTCGCTGACTTTTTTCATAATTAGACTCCAGGAATAACATCTCTTATAACCCCAAATTCTCTGTAAGAATGTGTTTCATTGCTTAAATCAACCATACATTTTACAGATGGTTAACTTAAAGTTTTAATACAGAGTCAATTTCTTTTTACCTACCACAGGTTTTTGGAGTACTGTAAGGGCTGATTGATTAAGCTTTCTTTCTACAACAGCAGATGTATAAAAAGTGTGGAATAAATTGCAGGATAAGTTAAATATTAAGTCATATGGCATAACAATAACATCCTACTTTTCTTCCTAACAGGTAAATTTGAAAGTTCATCCTAATCTTATGCATTTATAAAAGGGTAAAGACTAAGGGACCCAGTGACTCTGCACAACCATCCTCAAACCTGCATTCTCACTCCAGAATGAGAAAAGGGTACACTCTATTACTATATAACATTGTCTCTTCACAGTTATACTGGAGAACTTAGTCAAGGTAATAAAGACATAATAAGAAATATACATTGTAAGAAATGGAATAAAGAAATAAAATTGTCATTATTTGCAGAGAAGATGAATAGAAAACCCAATAATCTTCAGATAAACTCTTACAACTGACGAAGGAATTCAGCATCCTGTAAAGTCAACATAGACACCAACTGTCCACATGAAAGCAAAAACATTCAGAAAATAATTTTTTTATAAATGATACCATTTACAATGTTATGTGTGTTAGTTGCTCAGTCATGTTGACTCCTTGCAATCCCGTGGACTGTAGCTTTCCAGGCTTCTCTGTCCATGGTATTTCCCAGACAAGAACACTGGAATGGGTGGCCATTTCCTATTCCATGGGGTCTTCCCAACCCAAGGATCAAACCCGTGTCTCTCACATTGCAGGCAGATTTTTTTTTTACCATCTGAGACACCAGGAAAGCCCTTACAATGCTATACACAAAAGCAAATAAATGTAACATTCTATTTACATGCATACACATACACAAAATTGTTGGGAGAAATTTAAGAGCTATATAAATATAGAAATACACTGTGCACATGTAATAGAAAACTCATTCAACTAAACATGCTAATTATTGCTATATTTATGCTAGGTAGAAATGAAATACAACCACCCCTATAGCAAATTTGTGTATGTGTATGTTTAATTGGTAACTTGATTTTAAAGTCTTATATGTGAAAGAAATAAGAATAAGAAAACTATTCAAGGGTGAGCAAATTTGAAAGAATAGCACAACCTGATGTCAAGAAGTATTATGAAACTAATACTTGACAACATCATATATGAACAAGGATAAAACCAATGAAACAGAACATATAGATCAGAAATCTCATATGTTCACTTAATTTATGACAGGTAACATCATAACATATTCAGGGAAGAATAGCTTTTTCAATAAATGGTGTGAGATCAAGTGAATACATAAATTGGAAAAAAATGAAACATGACCTCTACTTCAAACCACATGCAAAAATGAATTCAATGTATACTGTATATCTGAATGTGAAAAGTGAAACACTAAAGCTTTCAGAAGTTAATATAAAAAAATACTGTTATAATTTTAGTGTAAGTCAACATTTTGTATAGCATTACACAAAATTTCCTTAATCATAATATAAAAGACTGCCAGATTGTATTACATTAAATTAATAACATTTGTTAATCTAAAGGAATCAGATCAGTTGGAGAAGATTTTTTATGTACATACAATTAACAAGGTTCTAATAGACTGAATACATATAGGGTTTCTTCAAATCACAACAAAAAACAAGTCAGTGGGAAAATGTGAGAAAAAAAAAACCAGAAGGAAAGATCTGAACACTTCACAATGTTATTCAAATAATCAATAAGGAAATGACAAATTACTCACCTTAGATACAGAGTAAAGTAAATTAAAGTCAATTGAAATGCTCATAACAGAATGTTTAAAATTTTTAAAAAGGACAGTCACAATTGTTGCTGAAAAAGTAGAAATGCAAGTATTCCACACAGGAGATGAGAGCCTATATTGGTAAAAATACTTTCAGAAAACTCAGGCAATACATACTAAAGTTGAGCACATAACACTCCAATACCTAGTATGTTCACTTTTAGAAATATTCTCAATAACAAAAAAATGTTTTATATGCATTTAAAGACATACATGTTAATATCCTTGGCATCATTTTTAATAAGATTGCTGATGTATGGATAAACTGTGTAGGCAAATAATTGATCAGGAATAAAAATGGGCAAATGAAAAAGAATTTCACATCATCAATCGTGTTAAAACTGCTAGGTATGTAAAAGCATATACTGTGTAACAACATTTATATAAAGTAAAAATGGCAAAAGTAATTTGTGATAATAGAAATCAGAAGAGTTCTTATTTTAGGGAGTTTAAGTAGTATATCAGAGAAGGCAATGGTACCCCACTCCAGTACTCTTGCCTGGAAAATCCCATGGACGGAGGAGCCTGGTGGGCTGCAGTCCATGGGGTCGCTAGGAGTCAGACACGACTGAGCGACTTCACTTTCACTTTTCACTTTTCACTTTCAAGCATTGGAGAAGGAAATGGCAACCCACTCCAGTGTTCTTACCTGGAGAATCCCAGGGAAGGGGGAACCTGTTGGGCTGCCGTCTATGGGGTCGCACAGAGTCGGACACACTAAAGCGACTTAGCAGCAGAAATATTTTGGCGGGGGCAGAGGGTTTGGTAATATTCTGATTTTTTAATCTAAGTATTAGTAGTACAGGTGTGTACATTTTGTGAAAACTCACTAACCTCTACATATAATATTTATATACTTCTTAATGCATATTTTAGCTTAATTAAAAGTTTAATACAAATAAAATGAGGACACATAATTGAATACAACCTATTTCCTACAAAACTAATTCTTGCTCTGTATCGTGCTTAGTCACTCAGTCCTGTCAGTCTCTGCGACTCTATGGATATTATCCCGCCAGGTTCCTCTATCCATGGGATTTTTCAGTACTGGAGTGGGTGGCCATTTCCTCCTCCAGCAGATCTTTCTGACCCAGGTATCAAACCTGTTTCTCCCTTGTCTCCTGCTTTGGCATACAGATTATTTTACCACTGAGCCACTTGGGAAGCCCTGGTGGCAAGTATTCTGCTTCCATGGTTCACTGGCTTGGTTCTAGGTTAGAACCATGGTTCTAGGTTAGAAGGGCTGCAATCACTGACTCCATTTCTCAGGTATCATTGGAATACTATCTGTGACTCCTCTATAATAATACCTAAAATAGTTGGAAAATTAAAAAAAAAAAATCATAATTAAATTGAAGAATAATAACAATTTTAAACTGTCCCAATCTGTGATATACCCATTACATAATAAAAATTGAAATATTAGAATAAAAGTTCAGTAAAATTAGGCACATATATTTCCAGTGTATGGTTAATCATATCATATGGGTATACGAAAAGACAGGTACTAATAGTTTATTCAATTTCACCTTTAAATTAAAACTGATGTTAATGAAGTGAAACAAGTCTTATTAAAATGCCTTTAGAATTGTCAGAAATACATATTGCTTTATCCTCAACTGCAGGTGTACTCATATTCTCATAAATGAAATCATCCATCTTTAAGCAAACCAAAATTATCTTTGCTTTAATTATTTTATATGTAACCAAACTTTGTGGATCTCTCTTTGTTCATTTTGACAGGAATGGACATTTTATAGATAAGTAAATTTCTTGGACAATTGAATATATTTTGAAATGGAAATTTTCAGTCATCCATGAAATTAAACAGTGCTTTACAAAGAAAAGAAAAGCTTTTCAGTGATGAATTCTGCCCTCCTATCTTAGATTCTCTGTTTAAATTTCCATGTCAAAGTAAATAGTGTCTTATTCCAAAACAAATTCCTAGGAAGTTTTTATCTCATGCAAATTTCCTTTTTACTCTAACAGTCTCTACATGCAGTGCTTGTGGTTTGACTTTTCTGGTGGGACTTCCATGCTGTGTAATTCTGCTTGCTTGCTGGTTCTTACCATATCTTGTGATCTTGTTGACCTTCTAACACTTTGTTCCATTTTATAGTTCAGTTTTGTTTTTCTAATTTAGCATTTAGCAGGTGTTAAACTTTGTAGAAGGAAGGAAGAGAGGAAGGAAGGGAAGGAGGGAGGGAGGAATTAGGAGGATCACTTTCGTCTTTGCCAGGAGTGATATGTAAAGATACTTAGCCAACTTCTTGTCCTACAAGTTGCCCCTCAGATAAATATACTGTTCATTTGCCATTTTCTGAGGTTTAGATTTTGTTGCTGGTGTTATTGCTTGCATTTTTTTAATTTAAATATTTCTTTAATATTATGGAGGAATCATGGGGGCTAAAATAAACAGGGTGGAAAATCTGGATAGAACTAGTTTGCAAGTTTCAGTGAAAAAAACTTTGATTGTGACAGAATAAAAATGGAACTAGGTCTAATCCTCCCTAGCTACTCATTATATTTCTTTCAATCTTGTCTAGTAAGGATAAATCCACCCAATTCTTTCATTCATCTTTTAAGCCTGTGTCTTGTGCTCCAAGATCCCACAAGAATTTTCTTGTGCTGTAGAACATATTAGGAAAGTTGTAAGTACAGATAATATTGCTTTAGTAATATAAAGTAGTCAGATAAAAAATATATATCTTAGAAAGTTTTACATGGTCTGATCTCAATCCTAATATATGGTTCTTTGACTGGAAAAATGTGTCTAATGTATTTGCCTGTCAGGGTAGGACATAAATTTCTGAAATTTCCTTTAAATTAGAACTTTAAGTATTCAAAGCATTAATGTCTTATCTGTAAACACTCTTCTATAACCTATTTGTTAAATAAAATTTATTGTGCATTTCAGATAAATCGAATGGATATGTTGTTTTCAATCCAAAATGTTCAGAGTTATAAATTAAGATAATGCTTCAGTATGATCAGATTCAAGGAATGCAACACTGAAATTAAGGATTGCATTCCCAGGATCAAGATTAAGATCTCCTATCAGATGTAAGACAGAATTAGAAGAATTAGTAGATTTTAATGTCTCCAAACATAAAGATATAAGAGAAAATAGAATTATGAGTACTCTGCCACTGATAATTTGATCTAAGTTAAGATTAAAAAAATATATATGTATAATTCTTTAGTAGATAAAGTGACGAGCATATACAGAGAGCATGAGGTGAGAGAGGACATCACACATTGGGGATCCCTTCAGTTCTTCATGTAAATGAAATGCAGAGTCAGAGAAGAGAGACAGATAAAAGCTTCAAGGAAGAGGTAAATGAACGTTAATTAGGGGGTTTACATTTTGTTCATGATAGTTTCGGAAGTACTGGAATGAAATTATTTCATGTGTTTGCTTGTCTAATAAATATACGAGAGGACAGAATCAAACTTAAGAAATCATTTAAATAGGAAATATTTTATTTTAGAATTTGAGGCTCCATCTTAATATGTTTTGTTTGGTTTGCTTTACAAAATCACATATAGCAAAGAAGCTCTGTTCTAAACTGATGTTGCTTAGTAACTAGAATAGTTCCAGCAATAATAATTAAAACTTTTGTTAAAGATTAACATACAGACCAGATTTTGTGCTTTGTTCAATATACATTTATTTTAAAACTCCTGTAATTGATAAAATTAGAGTTTTATGATATAAAAGGATAAAGTTTCTGGAAAAAATTCTTTTTAAATTATGGAGCATTGTTTCCATTTAGCTATTTTTATTTTTATCATTACTGTCATGGTGTAATGAATTGGATATTCCTCTAATGTACTAATATATTTATACTGCTATAATAAAATCACGTGAACAGAGAAAAAGTCTCCATTATAATGCAAATATATAATATTGTTTTCTACCACTTTCTACCACCCTGTTTCCAGGGTGAATGGACCTATAATCATGTACTGTTTCTTTCATTCATATACTTTTTTCTGTTATTACAAATTTGTTTATGTACTTAAAATTTTGGCGGTGGACAAAATGTCTCATTTTGGTTACACACACATGCACACCCACAGATGCACACACCATGATGAAGATAAAAATTGAATAATATTGTCTCAATAATTCATCAAAAATGCATCAAGGTATGGTAATTTGGAACACATTATAAAGAGGAAATTAACCCCATTAAAATAACTGTGTAGATTTTTATTTAATTTTCAAAAAAGATATGTGATTTTAAATAAATAAATATTAATTATTCACTTATCCAGAAATACACTAAAATGAAAGTATAAAAGTTTTAAACCAAATCTTTTTTCCACTTACACTAAACACAATTGCATCCTGCAATATTAACCAGTTACACGTTATTTTAATGAGCTATACACATTAGGAGAAATTATGAACATGAGGCCACATATTACAATTTACCATGTCTTTCATTGACCTTCATTGACATTTCTTCTGTGTCTTGAATACTTAATGGTCTTAGACAGCACCTAAATGCTATCAGTGGTTCCTGTATGTGATTTTATGTATTCTGAATGAATGCTATTTTGTTAGTCTCCTATTGCTGCTGTAAAAATCTGCAACTAATCTCGTGGCTTAAAACAGCATATATTGATTATCTTAAAGTTCTGGAGGTCAGAAGCCTGAGATAAGTCTAACTGGGGTAAATTCTAAGTTTAGAGAGGGCTGTACTCCCTCTGAAGGCTGTAGGGGGAAATCCCTTTCATTCATTTTCCAGAGAGATAAGGGGCCAAGGGCACTTAGTGGTTTGTGGTCCCATTGCTCTCTTCAAAGCCAAGGAAGTCAGACTAAATCCTCATGCCGCTATCTCTCTGACTCTCTTTTTTTCCTCCCTTGTTCTTGCATAACGATAGATGTCATTACATTAGAACTACTTGGATAATCCCAGATAACCTCACTGTTTTAATTCACCTAATTAGCAACTTTAATCCCCTTTGCAGTCTTTATTCTCCTTGTCAGGTAACCTAACACAGTCATTGGTTCCAGAGATTAAGCTGTGGATACCTGGTGCTAGGGGTAAAGAATCTGCCTGCCAATGCATTTAAGGAGTGAAGATCCCCTGAAAAAGGGCAGGGCAGTCCACTTCAGTACTCTTGCCTGGAGAATCTCCTGGACAAAGAATCATGGCAGGTTATAGTCCATAGGGTTGCACAGAGTTGGACACGACTGAAGCAACCTGGCTTCCCACATCACTAAAGAAGGGAAGGGGAAGTATTTTGCTTAATAAGCCTAGCTGTGTGTGGAGAATCACTGGTAGAAGAGTAAGTGTGAATAACTAAGCATCCATCAAATAGTTATAGTGACAGTAAAACTGAAATGCTCACAATATAAAACTTCATGGAGTACCAAAATAATAAACTTTATTACACTCTGTAATATACTACTTACTATAAATTTATGATAAATGAAGAGTTATTATTAGATTCATGATAAATTTCAGAGTTGCAATGTCCAAGCCTGAAGTGACAATTTTTAAGTCACATTACTTGTATGATTTATCAATGTTTCAATTTACTTATGGATTGAAATAATTCTAATTATTTTTGATTATCTTGTCACAAAGTAAACTTTTAAAAATTATGTGGATCTACTATACTCTATCCATCTACATGCACATGCATACATCTCTTAAAATTCTTACCGTCTCTGTATTAACCACACATTTTCTTATAAGCTTGGCAAATTACCAAGAGTTCTGACATAAAGTGAAAGAAAATGAGAATGTTTATATACATGTTAGGTGTGAGAGTGCACAATGGTATAAATTAGAGAAAACATTTTAGAAGTATTTTGAAGCATTGAAATTTTACATAGTTTTGCATTTACTTATTAAATTACACTTGTAGAAATTTATAACAGTAAAAGTGTTAATAATAGTCATCACTTATTATTGAGTATTTAGTTTGGGCCAAAACTAATTTAAAGGCATTTACTTGTACAAACTGTTTAATTATCAAAATGATACCATGAAATAATTTATATCACTGCCTCATTTTATGAATGGGAAAGCAGGGGTACAGAGAGGTTAGGGCAGTTTACTTAGGTACAAAGAGCTAATCAGTAGCACATATTTTTTATTCCAGACTCTGGATTCCAGAATCCTTATCACAACTGTCCCTTTTAATGTAAGAAAGAGATATGCCCAGGATGACATACATGCAATGATCGCCTTTTCATATCTTTTCATGAAAAATTGCAAAAATTTTGTGTCAATTAATGTGAAAAGAGTTAATTATTATTCATTATAACTGCAGAAGACAATGGAATTATTTTATAGCTAGATAAAAGAAAACAGAAGACTCTACACATGATATCATCAGATGGTCAATACCAAAATCAGACTGATTATATTCTTTGTAGCCAAAGATGGAGAAGCTCTATACAGTCAGCAAAAACAAGATAAGGAGCTGAATGTAGCTCAGCTCATGAACTCCTTATTGCCAAATTGAGACTTAAATTGAAAAAAGTAGGGAAAACCACTAGACCATTAAGGTATGACCTAAATCAAGTCCCTTATGATTATACAGTGGAAGGGACAAATAGATTCAAGGGATTATATCTGATAGAGTGCCTGAAGAACTATGGATGGATGCAAAATAGTTGTCTGAAGAGGCCTTAAAAATAGCTGAGAAAAGAAGAGAAGCTAAAGGCAAAGGAGAAAAGGAAAGATGTACCCATTTGAATGCAGAGTTCCAAAGAATAGCTAGGAGAGATAAGAAAGCCTTCCTCAGTGATCAGTGCAAAGAAATAGAGGAAAACAATAAAATGGGAAAGACTAGTGATCTCTTCAAGAAAATTAGAGATACCAAGGGAACATTTCATGCAAACAATGAATAAACAATAAAGGACAGAAATGGTATGGACCTAACAAAAGCAGAAGATATGACAAAGAGGTGGCAAGAATACACAGAAGAACTATACAAAAAAGATCTTCATGACCCATATAACCATGATGATGTGATCACTCACCTAGAGGCAGATATCCTGGAATGTGAAGTCAAGTGGGCCTTAGGAAGCATCACTACAAACAAAGTTAGTGGAGGTGATGGAATTCCAGTAGAGCTATTTCAAATCCTAAAAGATGATGCTGTGAAAATGTTGCACTCAATATGCCAGCAACTTTGGAAAACTCACCAGTGGCCATAGTGACTGGAAAAGGTCAGTTTTTTTTTCCAATCCCAAAGACAAGTAATGCCAAAGAATGTTCAAACTACCACACGATTTCACTCATCTCAGAGACACTTGCAAAGTAATGCTCAAAATCCTCCAATCCAGGCTTCAATAGTTTGTGAACTGTGAACTTCCAGATGTTCAAGCTAGATCTGGAAAAGGCAGAGGAACCAGAGATCAAATACAGAGTCCAACATCTGTTGGACTATAGAAAAAGCAAAAAAAAAAAAAAAAAGAAAGAAAAAGAAAAAGTAAAGGAGTTCCAGAAAAAGATCTGCTTCATTGACTATGCCAAAGCCTTTGACTGTGTGGATCACAACAAACTCTGTAAAATTCTTAAAGAGAATAGCAGACCACCTGATCTGCCCCTTGAGAAATCTGTATGCAGGTTAAGAAGCAACAGTTAGAACTGGACATGGAACAACAGACTGGTTCCAAATTGGGAAAGGATTACTTCAAGGCTGTTTATTGTCACCCTGCTTATTTAACTTATATGCAGAGTAAATCATGCAAAATGCCAGGCTGGATGAAGCACAAGCTGGAATCAAGATTGTTGGGAGGAATATCAATAATCTCAGATATGCAGGTGACACCTCCCATATGGCAGAAACTGAAGAGGAACTAAAGAGCCTCTTGATGAAAATGAAAGAGGAGAGTGAAAAAGTTGACTTAAAGCTCAACATTCAAAAAACTAAGATCATGGCATTCTGGCCCATCACTTCATGGCAAATAGATGGGGAAATAATGGAAATAGTGAGAGACTTTATTTTTGAGGGTCTCCAAAATCACTGCAGATGGTGACTGCAGCCATGAAATTAAAAGATGTTTGCTCCTTGAATGAAAAACTACGACCAACATAGACAGCATATTAAAAAGCAGAGACATTACTTTGCCAACAAAGGTCCGTCTAGTCAAAGCTATGCTTTTTCAGTAGTCATGTATGAATGCAAGAGTTGGACTATAAAGAAATTGGGTGCTGAGGAATTGATGCTTTTGAACTATGGTGTTGGAGAAGACTCTTGAGAGTCCCTTGAACTGCAAGAAAATCCAACCAGTCCATCTTAAAGGAGATCAGTCCTGGGTGTTCATTGGAAGGACTGATGTTGAAGCTGAAACTCCAATATTTTGGCCACCTGATGGGAAGAGCTGACTCATTTGAAAAGATCCTGATGCTGGGAAAGATTGAAGGCAAGAGGAAAATGGTACAACAGAGAATGAGATGGTTGGATGGCATCACTGACTTGATAGACATGAGTTTGAGTAAACTCTAGGAGTTGGTGATGGACAGGGAGGCCTGGCATGCTTTGGTCCATGGGGTTGCAAAGAGTTGGACACGACTGAGTGACTAAAATGAACTAAACTGAAGGCTAAACACTGGTTGCTACGTGACCAGAAGGCTTGTGTAGAGGGTTAGAGTCTCCCCATCCCCCACCCCTGGGCTCTGGGGAACAGACAGGGGCTGGAAGTTAAGTCAGTCACAAATGGCCATTGATCTGATAAATTATGACTAGCATTAAACCCTAGAAGGATAAAGTACAAGTTGGTAAACACATGGAGATTTGGGAAGAAACCAGTGTCTGGAAAGTGCATGGAAGACCGACACCTCTTACCATATATTTTGCCCTATGCATTTCTTCCAACTGACTGATGTGCAGTTACAGGCTTTTTATAACAAACCAGTAATCTAGTAAGTAAAATGTTTCTCTTGAGTTCTGTGAGCCATTCTAGCAAATGAATGAAATCCAAGGAGTTTTGTTGGAATCCCTGGTCTACAGCCAGTTCATAAGACATGGCTAACACCCTGGATCTGCGATTGGTATCCTGCGTTGTAGGACTTATTGCAACTTCCAAATTGTAACCAGTCTGTCAAAACGACAGTGAACAACCTGAATTTGTAACTGAACACTAAAGTTGTGGAGACTCAATCCCTTGGTACTCAATCCTTAACCTGTTGAATCTAATACACTTTCTAAGTAGAAAATGCCAGAACTGAGTTGAATTATCAGACATAAGCAGGGTGTCCAAGAATTGCTTGGTGGTGTGGGGAAAACCCCCCGCATCCACACAAACATCTTGGAATTGGGTCTAGAAACCCCAAAGAGTATCATAGCACAAATACTAAAAATATGACAAAAACACATTTGAACAAAGAAAAGGAAGTCACAAAACATTAAAAGCAATTTCCTTTAGGGAAAAATTTCATGTTTTGCTCATTATAATTCTGTACTTTAATGAAAAACTAGTAGGGATATATGATTATAGTGTTTTTAGTTATAAGGTTAACTAAGCACTAGAAGATACTGAAATACAAACTGTTAAATACAATGAAAATGTGGAGTAGGACTAATATATGTGAAGGGAAAAGAGTAGTGGAGGTGGTCCGATGGCTACTTTTCAGTTTATAATTATATTATTTTGTTTTAAGCAATCATGTGTATGTATTTTATACTATTAAAAATAATACTTGCATAGCCTTGTGAATGTACTTAATGCAACTGAACTATGCACATAAAATAATTAAAATAATATGTTTCATGTTATGCGTATATTACAACAATAAAAAAGGCAGATATTAACAAAATAGGAAACACAAGAAAATTTACCAAAATGAAAGATAGCTTAGATAAAAGCAAAAACAAATAAAATGAACTTTGATGAAATCTAATGAAGAAAATAGCCCATGAAGTTTGTAGATGCTGAAGTGAATGTGTTTTTATAATTTGCAATGTTTATATCTGTTGTTCAACCTTTTCTCATTTCTAATCTGTATACAGCACCTGCGAAAAATCTCAAAAGAACTGGAAGATTATACATATATTTGAAGAAATGTTTTATATACATATATATATATATATACACACATATATGAAGAAATGTTATGTATATATATGTGTGTGTGTGTGTGTTTGTGTGTGTGTGTGTGTGTGTTTATATGAAAGTGAAAATGAAGTCGCTCAGTTGTGTCCAACTCTTTGGGACCCCATGGACTGTAGCCTACCAGGCTCCTCCTCCCTCCACGGGATTTTCCAGACAAGAATACTGGACTGGGTTGCCATTTCCTTCTCCAGGAAATCTTCCATACTCTGGGTTTGAACCCAGGTCTAGCACATTGTAGGCAGATGCTTTACCATCTGAGCCACCAGGGAAGTCCATATGGGCTCTTTACCGCTGCTGCTGCTGCTGCTAAGTCGCTTCAGTTGTGTCCGACTCTGTGCCACCTCATAGACGGCAGCCCACCAAGCTCCCCCGTCCCTGGGATTCTCTAGGCAAGAACACTGGAGTGGGTTGCCATTTCCTTCTCCAATGCATGAGAGTGAAAAGTGAAAGTGAAGTTGCTCAGTCATGTCCGACTCCTAGTGACCCCATGGACTGCAGCCCACCAGGCTCCTCCGTCCATGGGATTTTCCAGGCAAGAGTACTGGACTGGGGTGCCATCCCAGGTGGTGCTAGTGGTAAAAAATCCTGCCAGTGCAGGAGAGTTAAAGAGATGTGGGTTCAATTCCTGGGTTTGGAAGATCTGGAAGAGAGCATGGCAACCCACTCCAGTATTCTTGACCAGAAGAGAATCCCATGGTCAGAGGAGCCTGGTGGGCTACCATCCATAGGGTAGCACAGAGTTGGACTTGACTAAAGTGACTAAGCACATGTGCACACGTAAATATCACATCATATCCACTAGAAAGGCTACTATAAAAAAGACATAAAATAAGTGTTGGCGAGGATGTGGAGAAATCAGAATCCCATCGCACTGTTGGTGGGAATGTAAAATGGTGCAGCTGCTAGGGAAAATAACACAATGGTTTCCTCCAAAATTAAAAATTGAATCACCATATGTTCCAAAAGCTCTACTTCTTTGTGTGTACCCAAAGAACTGAAAGTAGGGTCTTCAAAAGCTATGTGTACACTCTTGTTCACAACAGGATTATTTACAATAGTCAAAAGCAACCCAAGTGTTCATCTAGAGAGAAACAAATAAAAACAATCTGCGTTCATTGATCGGTTGTCTCCAACACTTGGCGACCCCATGGATGTAGCCCGCCAGGCACCTTGGTCCTTGGGATTGGTGTTTAGTATACCTTGAAAAGGAAGGAAATTCTTATTCATGTGATTACATGTATGAAACTTGAAGAGATTATGTCAAATTAAATAAAATAGTCATGAAAGAATAAATGCTGTATGCTTCCACTTATATGAAATTCCCTACAGTAGTCAAATTCATAGGAACAGAAGGGGAAATAGTGGTTTCCAGGTTGGGAGGAGGGACAATGGGGAGCTATTGTTTAATGTATATATGTTTCAATGTATATACCTTCAGTTTTCCAAAATGAAGAGTTCTGAGATGATGTTGCTAATGTGAACAATGTGAATGTATTTGATCTCACTTAACCATACAATTCTCCAAGTCAGGCTTCAGCAATATGTGAACCCTGAACTTCCAGATGTTCAAGCTGGTTTTAGAAAAGGCAGAGGAACCAGAGATCAAATTGCCAACATCCGTTGGATCATGGAAAAAGCAAGAGAGTTCCAGAAAAACATCTATTTCGGCTTTATTGACTCTGCCAAAGCCTTTGACTGTGTGGATCAC
>NW_011494690.1:363344-366162 GCF_000754665.1 Bison bison bison | reverse complement strand
GTGTTGGAGAAGACTCTTGAGAGTCCTTTGGACTGCAAGGAGATCCAACCAGTCCATTCTGAAGGAGATTAGCCCTGGGATTTCTTTGAAGGGAATGATGCTAAAGCTGAAACTCCAGTACTTTGTCCACCTCATGCAAAGAGTTGACTCATTGGAAAAGACTCTGATGCTGGGAGGGATTGGGGGCAGGAGGAGAAGGGGATGACAGAGGATGAGATGGTTGGATGGCATCACCGACTCGATGGACATGAGTCTGAGTGAACTCCGGGAGTTGGTGATGGACACGGAGGCCTGGTGTGCTGCGATTAATGGGGTCGCAAAGAGTCGGACGTGACTGAGCGACTGAACTGAACTGAACCATAAACTTAAAATTTAACGGTCAATTTTATATTATGTATATTTTATTACAATTTATAAAAAAGCAATTAAAAAATGGAAAACATAAACTTTTTTCAATAAGATCATTTCTCTGCATCCACCCACCTATCCATCCATCCATCTCGCCAAGTACATGTATCAAAAGCAGTCTAGAAAATGTAATCTAATATTATGAGCTCTATATAGACAATACGAGTTTAGATGTTACTTTCGTATTTTGTTTAGTTGTGCTTTTCCTTCTTCCTGATAAGAAAATGTAATTAAAAAATAAACTATACAAGCATTTAAACAGAGCAACAAGTTATCCCAATAGGTAATGTTGTAGCCACGCATGCTGGGAACAAACTCACTCAGAAGGACGATGCAGATAGTGGAGTGCAGTTTATTACACTGGTGGGCCCAAGGCAGAGTCTCCTCTTAGTCAAGGACCCCGACCAGTTTTTCTGAAAACCTTATATATCCTAAGTGTACGTGCTCAAACCCACCTCCCCGAATTCCCTGAAACTAGTATGAACAAAGGAAGAGAAAAATACAATCAAAGTTAACCCGTGATTCCTATGCCTAAGCCTAGGTAGTTAACAGTGGACAATTATCAAGAGGCCTGTGGTCATACCCCAATAAGCATAATAGAATTTATGATTCTATTTGGTTACACAGGTAATTAGGGTATTCTTTTAGGCAACAGAGAGTCTAGGCATGAGCCCTGGGGCTCTTCCATCCAGGGGGCCTGGTTTTCCAGTTGGTATGTCGTTTCCATAGATACCGGGCATATAGCTCCAAGTCCACATGACGGCACAAGATGGAGTCCTGCTGTCAAGATGGAGCCTGTTCTGTCTGTTTCCTCCTTCATTAATATAAAAAACAGATCAATAACCATATATGGAAATTAAAGAATGCTCAAGAAAACAATACTGGAGACATATTTTATTGCTTTTATTGTTGTTGTTATTCATCTGAACATTATTTCTAAACCTGTGATGGGTTTTTTGTTTTTTTTTTTTCCTCTGCCCAAGATAACTGAAGATGAAAAATGCCAAATTCCTGAAGCCTCAGATGTAGGAGTAAAATGTTCAAATATATTTTCAATTTAATTCTTGAATCCATTAAATTGCATCAAATGTTTTGTATACTTTCATCATATAGTATTTTGTTTTGTTATTTTTCCTCTTTATTTTTGATCCAGGATAGGTATTTATTCTTTCCTAGTTCAACCAGTATCTAAGTATCTTCCATTACAGAAAAAAAATAAAAGTCTCTGATGAAACTTAATGGCACTTCATTACCTCCAGTATCAAGTCTAAAGTGTTCTTCTTTATCATAAAGACCCAATATAATATGGCTCTTTTGAATTTGTAAAAATATTTTTTGATTCATCTCAAAATGTCCGTTTAACTCCAGGTGATACTGTTTGTAAACAATGCTTCAGACATAATGCTAATTTACTCTTTTTTGTCCCCAAGCTACAATTTACCTCTCTCCCACCTTCCATTCTTTCTGTTGCAAACTTGAATGCTAGAGTCGAGATTGAATTTAAATAAGAACTTCTCTGTCTACTGTGAAAAGAGTTTCTTCCAACTTAATTTGTTTCTGATTAAATTTTTTTTTAACCAGGGTAGTATTTAAAACAAGGTCTGCTTAATATTTATCTTCTATTTACTATTCTGTTTTTAATTTTGATTCTCTCAATAGATTTCAAACTAATTGAAAGCAATCATTCTGAGGCAGTCATCATTTTTTATAATAGTGCAATTTTAACACAAAACAGGAATTTATTATTTGATAAACTAATTTGAAATACTTATTTTTAAAAGCAAATGATTTTCTCTAATTTACTTTTGTTATAAATCAATTCTGTCTATCTCAGGAGCCAAATACAAGTGAGCTTTTACCATTAAAATATGTGTGGCACTTTGTCTTGAAAGTATTGAAGGAGGAAACAGACAGAACAGGCTCCATCTTGACAGCAGGACTCCATCCTGTGCTATCATGTGGACTTTGAGCTACATGCCCAGTATCTATGGAAACGACATATCAACTGGAAAACCAGGCCCCCTGGATGGAAGAGCCCCAGGGCTCATACCTAGACTCTCTGTTGCCTAAAAGAATACCCTAATTACCTGTGTAACCAAATAGAATCATAAATTCTATTATGCTTATTGGGGTATGACCACAGGCCTCTTGATAATTGTCCACTGTTATCTACCTAGGCTTAAGGCATATGAATCACGGGTTAACTTTGATTGTATCTTTCTCTTCATTTGTTCAGACTAGTTTCAGGGAATTTGGGGAGGTGGGTTTGGGCACGAACACTTAGGGTATATAAGGTTTTCAGAAAAACTGGTTGGGGTCCTTGGCTAAGAGGAGACTCTGCCTTGGGCCTGCCAGTGTAATAAACTGCACTCCACTATCTGCATTGTCCTTCTGAGTGAGTTTGTTTCCC
>NW_011494690.1:362035-363244 GCF_000754665.1 Bison bison bison | reverse complement strand
TAACAGTGGACAATTATCAAGAGGCCTGTGGTCATACCCCAATAAGCATAATAGAATTTATGATTCTATTTGGTTACACAGGTAATTAGGGTATTCTTTTAGGCAACAGAGAGTCTAGGCATGAGCCCTGGGGCTCTTCCATCCAGGGGGCCTGGTTTTCCAGTTGGTATGTCGTTTCCATAGATACCGGGCTTATAGCTCCAAGTCCACATGACGGCACAAGATGGAGTCCTGCTGTCAAGATGGAGCCTGTTCTGTCTGTTTCCTCCTTCAATACTTTCAAGACAAAGTGCCACACATATTTTAATGGTAAAAGCTCACTTGTATTTGGCTCCTGAGATAGACAGAATTGATTTATAACAAAAGTAAATTAGAGAAAATCATTTGCTTTTAAAAATAAGTATTTCAAATTAGTTTATCAAATAATAAATTCCTGTTTTGTGTTAAAATTGCACTATTATAAAAAATGATGACTGCCTCAGAATGATTGCTTTCAATTAGTTTGAAATCTATTGAGAGAATCAAAATTAAAAACAGAATAGTAAATAGAAGATAAATATTAAGCAGACCTTGTTTTAAATACTACCCTGGTTAAAAAAAAATTTAATCAGAAACAAATTAAGTTGGAAGAAACTCTTTTCACAGTAGACAGAGAAGTTCTTATTTAAATTCAATCTCGACTCTAGCATTCAAGTTTGCAACAGAAAGAATGGAAGGTGGGAGAGAGGTAAATTGTAGCTTGGGGACAAAAAAGAGTAAATTAGCATTATGTCTGAAGCATTGTTTACAAACAGTATCACCTGGAGTTAAACGGACATTTTGAGATGAATCAAAAAATATTTTTACAAATTCAAAAGAGCCATATTATATTGGGTCTTTATGATAAAGAAGAACACTTTAGACTTGATACTGGAGGTAATGAAGTGCCATTAAGTTTCATCAGAGACTTTTATTTTTTTTCTGTAATGGAAGATACTTAGATACTGGTTGAACTAGGAAAGAATAAATACCTATCCTGGATCAAAAATAAAGAGGAAAAATAACAAAACAAAATACTATATGATGAAAGTATACAAAACATTTGATGCAATTTAATGGATTCAAGAATTAAATTGAAAATATATTTGAACATTTTACTCCTACATCTGAGGCTTCAGGAATTTGGCATTTTTCATCTTCAGTTATCTTGGGCAGAGGAAAAAAAAAAAA
>NW_011494690.1:356754-361935 GCF_000754665.1 Bison bison bison | reverse complement strand
CAACATGAACATGAAGTCGCTCAGTTGTGTCCGACTTTTTGCGACCCCATGGACTGTAGCTTACCAGGCTCCTCTGTCCATGGGATTTTCCAGGCAATAGTACTGGAGTGGATTGCCATTTGTTGATCATTATTCAGGATAGGAGAGTAAAGGAGACCATTATCTTTTAATACTATTCAACAAATATCCATTGAATATCTTCCATGTGCTACGAAATCTATTAGGTGCTAGAGATGTCAGGTAGAGATAGGTCTGGTCACTGATCCACCATATAGAGTTTCCTAGACATTACTTTGCCAACAAAGGTTCGTCTAGTCAAGGTTATGGTTTTTCCTGTGGTCATGTATGGATGTGAGAGTTGGACTGTGAAGAAGGCTGAGCGCCGAAGAATTGATGCTTTTGAAGTGTGGTGTTGGAGAAGACTCTTGAGAGTCCCTTGGACTGCAAGGAGATCCAACCAGTCCATTCTGAAGGAGATCAGCCCTGGGATTTCTATGGAAGGGATGATGCTAAAGCTGAAACTCCAGTACTTTGTCCACCTCATGCGAAGAGTTGACTCATTGGAAAAGACTCTGATGCTGGGAGGGATTGGGAGCAAGAGGAGAAGGGGACGACAGAGGATGAGATGGCTGGATTGGTATCACTGACTCGATGGATGTGAGTCTGAGTGAACTCCAGGAGTTGGTGATGGACAGGGACGCCTGGTGTGCTGTGATTCATCAGGTCGCAAAGAGTCAGACACCACTGACCGACTGATCTGATCTGATCTGATGAAACAGAAGGGTCTACAGACAATTGCAATGAAGTGTAATTAGCAATATAACAAGTACTTCCCAGACAAAGTATAGTCTAAGTTGATAGCTCTGTGTCTAAGTAGATAGAAATGTAGAAAGTGAAGCGAGAACACATTTTAGAACTGAAACAAAATAATACATTACTGAAGAATAAACTATTGGTTCAAGAGTGAGGAGATGACAAGGGATCAGGCTGTCCTCTCAAAAATAGGTATTAAATATATCTGCTATTACTACAGTCCATGATACATCAGCTCTTCCTTTAAATACTGTAGTAGCTTCCCACACAGCCTCCTATCTTCCCCTCTTTCTCCCATTCAGTAGAAGGTATGAGCTTTTAAAAAATATACACTGTATATAAAATACTTGGTAATAGTTATCTTTTTAAAGCCATCCAATATTTTTATCAAGGAGTTTCAGCAGGTAAGGAATCTGTCTGCAATGTGGGAGACACAGGAGGCATGGGTTCAATCCCTGGGTGGAGAATATCCCCTGGAGAAGGAAATGGCAACCCACTCCAGTATCCTTGCCTGGAAAATCCCATCAACAGAGGAGCCTGGTGGGTTACAGTCCATAGAATCTTAAAGAGTCAGATGTGAGTGAGCACAAGGCACATGACATGACTTTTATCAATATGAAAGGCAATTTGGATCTTGTCTCCCAAGCAAGTGACATCTCTTTCCACTACTCATTGAATTTCAACCACAGTGACCTTTCAATTTTTCAAAATCAGCAAGATCTTTCTTGTGTAAACGTGTTCAAATTTACTTTTCCTGTAACCTGAATCCTCCCTTTTATTGCATGTATTTGCTTGCTTGCTGACATATATTTATCTTTTAATTATCAGTTTCAATATTTTAATTTCAACAAGTTCTTTCCTGAAAGCCCAGTGTAACTTATCACCTTTATTTAGCCCAATACCACCTGATCAGCATATAGGATTATGACTGACACATAGTAGGAGCTCAATAAATATTTGTTGAACTGAATGAGTGGAGGAAAGACAAACAATGACTAAATAAATAATGCAGAGTTGCAAGCTTACCTGAGTGCCTTATGTAAATGGATTGGAGAATGCTTGTTTGAAAACAAACAAAAATATAATTAGGAGACAGAGTAATCCCATTATCCCATGTATTGAGGAAGAGATAATGGTGGAAAAGTCTAGGAAAATGAACCATGATGAGGAAATGCATGATTTGAAAAGGTGTTATGTTGTGCTAGGCTTAGTCCCTCAGTCATGTCTGACTCTTTGTGACCCCCCATGGACTGTATAGCCTGCCAAGCTCCTCTGTCCATGGTGATTATCTAAGTAAGAATACTAGAGTGGGTTGCCATGCTCTCCTTCAGAGGATCTTCCCAACCCAGGGATCAAACCCAGGTCTCTCACATTGCAGGTGGATTCTTTACCATCCAAGCCTCCAGGGAAACACATGAATACTGGAATGGGTAGCTATCTCCTCTCCAGGGAATCTTCCGACCCAAGAATGGAACCAGGATCTCCTACATTGTAGGTGGATCCTTTACCAGCTGAGCTATCAGGGAAGCCTGAAGAGGTGTTATAGACATGTAATTAATAGCACTTTTTAACTGATTGGATGTGGTTAATAAGTGAGACATAGATAACAGAATCATGGAAGATATCTGATTTTCTCCCTTAAAAACAGAGTGAATTGTGTCATTTTATTTTTCATTTGAGAAAAGAAACAAAGAAACAAACCTGATTCTTTGTGACCGCCTGGACTGCAGTACACCAGGCTTCTCTGTCCTTCACTATCTCTTGGAGTTTGCTCAAATTCAAGTCCTTTGAGTCAGTGATGCCATCCAACCATCTCCTGCTTTGTTGCCCCATTCTCATGCCCCTAATATTTCCCGCCATCAGGGCCTTTTCCAATCAGTTGGCTCTTTGCATCAGGTAACCAAAGTATTGGAGCTTCAGCTTCAGCATCAATCCTTTTGATGAATATTCAAGGTTAATTTCCTTTAGGATTGACTGGTTTGATCTCCTTGCTGTCCAAGGGACTCTCAAGAGTCTTCTCTAGCATGACAGTTCAAAAGTATCAATTCTTCGGTGCTCAGCCTTCTTAATGGTTTAACTCTCACATCTGTAAATGACTACTGAAAAACCATAACTTTAACTATACGGATCTGTGTCAGCAAAATGATGTCTCTGCTTTTTAATATGCTGTCTAGGTTTATTATAACTTTCCTCCCAAGGAGCAAGTGTCTTTTAATTTCATGACTGAAGTCACCATCCACAATGATTTTAGAGCCCAAGAAAATAAAATCTGTCACTGCTTCTACTTTTTCAACTTCTATTTGCCATGGACTTTTGGGACTGGATGCCATGATCTTAGTTTTCTGAATGTTGAGTTTTAAGCCACCTTTTTCACCCTCATCAAGAGGCTCTTTAGTTCCTCTTTGTTTTCTGCCTTTAGGTTGATGTCATCTGCATATCTGAGAAGGGCTATCTCAGAAGATCAACCTAAATAGGAGATGTGATGATGCAGTCTTTTCTGTTACATTGGATAACTGGAAGCATGCTATTAGAATGAGCTACTTGGACAAAGTGTTGGAGAGAAAGAAAATAAGATTTTTAAGACATTCAAGTGTTAAAAGAAGAATAAGAAGAAGTAGAGACTGAAAAGAAAACCAGAAGAAATGGCTTTGGACAAAACTAGGGGAATTTGATATCATAAATGCAAAGGATGAAAATGCTTGATGTATGAGGCTATGATCAACAGACTCAATGCAAAGTGCCCTTCAGGTGAACAGTTCATTGTATTGGCAAGATAACTTTTTAAATTAATTTTTATTGGAATATAGCTGCTTTACAATATTGTGTTAGTTTCTACTACATAGCAAAATGAATCAGCCACACACACACACACACATATATATATATATATATATCCCATCCATTTTGAAATTCCTTCCCATTCATGTTACCACAGACAATTAAGTAGAGATCCCTGTGCTATACACTAGGTTCTCATTAGTTATCTCTTAATACGTAATATCAACAGTGTTTATTTGTAAATTCCAGTTTCCCAAATCCTTCCACCCTGAACTATCCCTCCTTGGTCTCCATACATACATTTGTCTGCTTTGCAAATAAGATCATCTATACCATTTTGACAGCTTTATTTCATTCTAGTTCAGTTCAGTTCATTCTCTCAGTCGTGTCTGACTCTTTGCGACCCCGTAAATCACAGCAAGCCAGGCTTCTTTGTCCATCACCAACTCCCAGAGTTTGCCCAAACTCATGTCCATTGAGTCCGTGATGTCATCCAATCATCTCATCCTCTGTCATCCCCTTCTCCTTCTGCCTTAATTCTAGGGAAGTAGCTAAAATGTAGAGTTTAAGAATGAATGGGATTAGAAACAATAGGATGAAAACAATTTTTTTCAATAACTGTACCTATGAAAGAGAAGAGAACAACAATACTAGAGAGAGGGTACAAAGTATTTTTTGATGCTGAAGAGACAAGTGCATCATTAACTGTCTCTGGGAAGGATTTAATTTGGAAGGAGTAGCAGTAGAAAGTCGATAATTAAAAAAGGGACATACCACTCCTGAGCAGGCAAGAATATTTGAGAATCTTATGATTATTAGGATTAATAATGGATTAATTAGTTTCAGGAAGTAGGACAGACAGTAGGGATTGATGAAAATGTAAAAGTTTAGTGGCAAGAAAATAGTTCTGTTCCTATCTAGAGTCTTCAATTTTCTGTGAAAAGTGCAATTAATGTCACTTAGAGTGAGACAAAGTGTGCTCATCAATGGTAAAAGAAGACTAAAGTTTTGAAATAGCTACATGACACTGTACTAGATGATGAAAATTATTAGACTGATGTTCTTTATCTGCTATGTATTTAACAAATTCTACTTTATATTCCCACCAATTTCAAAATATTTAAAATGCTCCTATTGTGTAAATTTGCATAAACTAGAATAATTGAATATTGCAGAATAAAGAGATAATACTATCACACACATATCTTATTCTTTCCTCCATATCCATTTGAAAAATCTAGTGGGACTGCCTAAAACTGCATTCCTCAAATGGGAGGGAATCATAGGAAAGGGCAAGTTATGATGAGTTTGAAAGAAGCAAACGTTTGCTTTGAGATGAAGCTGACCTGTACACTTGAATAAACATGTTCAGCTGAAACTGATAGGCCTTCTTTCTCCTGATGCAACTAATTATTTAATGTCAAGTCAAGCATTAAAATAGTTATATTAAATTGTTGCATATTGCATTGATACTCTAGTTTTATTTTTACAACAGCCTTAAAAGAGAAGTTAATATGTCTAATTTTGAAACACACTAAAACACTTTGAAAACATTTTCAACTTTATAATGCTGCCTAAAATGGCAACCCA
>NW_011494690.1:325874-356654 GCF_000754665.1 Bison bison bison | reverse complement strand
CAGGCTGCAGTCTTGGGGGTCATAAAGGGTCAGATATGAGTTAGCTAATTAACAATAAACAAAGAAATAGCTTAGGCCCTGTTATGCCAAGATAGCCAGAGATCTATTAATACTAGAGTTTTATCCATGTATCTAAAGGTATAAATGAGTGCTGTTTGTATTCAAGAAAGTAACTGCATTATAGAATACAAAAATAAGTAAATAAAGCCCCAATTCTTACATATCAACTTTTTTATAATGAGTGCAAGAAATTCTAATGAGAAAAAATACATCAAAATATGTTGTATTGCTTTTGTTATTATGTTTCTATATGAATCTCTTGAGAAAGTATTATTATTAATAGTAGTTATTGCTCTTGAAACCATATTGCCTTTCCAATAAAATATAATCCACAAGTCTTGAAGTTTATAAAAGTAGACTGGAAACACATGCAATAACAGCAAAGGTATCTCTGGTTTTCCTCTCCTAAAATCACAAAAGTAATTACAAGAGTTGCTGCCTGTGTAAAATCCCCCTGATAATTTTACTAAATATTTTTTTCTTTCTTAAACTATTGAGTGATTTTACTTTTGGTCATTTAAGGAGTTGTGAACTAGCTTTTGGTTTTAATAGAACAGGAACAATTTTCGGAAACATTTTAAGAGTGGCAGTCTCTGTATGCATAGATAGTCGCTTGTAGTGTATATTTTCACGATTATTTAAAAATGTATATTTTCATTGTTATTTTAAAATATGCACTCCAGATTTTCTGTTATTTAATTATGCTCAAATGACATTGAAAAGCAGACAAAGCATTTTATTCAATTCTATGAGTTAGTGACATGCAGCTTAAATAAATATATATTAGCTTCATGAAGCAAGGCTTTTGTAAAGTTGATGATTTTTCATTTCTTGACTAGATTGTCTACTGCAATAATCAGTTAAGATCTATTTAGGATTGGAATTATGCATCTTCAGAGTACTGGAAAAAATGTAGGTGTCTGAAATCACTTGGTGATATAAGAAATATTTACATTTTTATATATTTATATAAAAGATAATATATGGTAAAACTACTTTTAAATGTTTATATTTTCTATATAGAGAGAACAGTAGAACAATCGAACAATGTAATGTACACAGTTTTTATTTTAGCCCATGATGAATTCCATTATTTCTTTAAAATGAATTTGACCATCCATTTTGTTGTCATAGACCATCCTGCAGTCCACTGCATTGTGTACAGCGGTAGCTATGCCCTTGAATCAGAAAGTATGCTATTCCTTTTAGAATACCCAAGTCACCACTGAAAATTATCCCAGTAAAATCTTATCAGTGGCTTCTGTGGCGGTAGGTAGACCTCTTTTCTATATGCCCTAGCATAGCAGGCTACAGTCCATGGGGTCACAAAAATCTGATACAACTAATTGACTAACATTTTCACTTCACTTTTGTGTATAAAAAATAAAAATTATACAAACAAAGAAAACAAACAAACAAACAAACAAAAAACTTGGTCTTCTTAAATACCAGGCCTTTGTAGTTATGTATAATTCTTCTAGGGCAAGTTATTTAAAGCTTTCTGAAGGCAATGATATATAATCTGAAAACTGAAGGATGAACAGAGAAATAACAAGGGAGAATTTAGCTGTTAGGCATTTATTCTTTCAAATAATAAATACAAGTACCCAGTATGTGGCAGGAATTGTGGTATATTGGTTTGGACATATACTTAGTCTCTGCTCTAACGGAGCTCACGGTCCACCAAGGGAAAAGTATGTACCAGACTTACCACTTGGACAAGCATGAAATATGGAATTTGAAAAAGTTCACTATGGCTGAAGGTAGAGCCTGAGGTTGAAAATGCTTATACATTACTTTGAAGAGAAAAACAGGCTCTATATTGAAGGCCTTATGACCCATGTTAAGAAAATTTGACTTTATTCTAAAGACAGATAAATGAGAAGGCATGGCAAAATTTTAGGGAACTAACACAATTGTGTGTGTATGTGTGTGTGTGTGTGTGTGTTACACTTGATAAGGGTGTCATTAACTGCAGATTGGAGAGTTATTCAGAAAGGTGGACCAGGAAGAATATAGTCTGGTTAATTCACTGTATCAGTAACATAGTGGGAATAATTGTGGGTTGGGTTGAAGCAGTTCAGATGTAGATGATCAGGAATGAACTGAATAAAGAGCTACATGATTCAGAATAAGAATGAATGTAGAGATATTCACCCCACTTTTCTCAGTAGCTAAGACACTTCCTGGTACATAGGAGACATCAGAAATGTTGTTATAAATTATTTTGTTATACACTGTCTTATTTGTTATAAATGTGATAGAGGAGGAAATGTATTGAAATGGTGATGAGCATAAACTCTGGATTCAGACTGTTTGAATTCAAAATTCAGACTCTGTTGTTTATTTCAAGACTCTGCCTTCCATTAACTGTGTGACATGAGGCACATTGCTTAACTTTACTGTGCATCAGTTTCCTCAATTGTAAAATGGGGCTTATATTGCTGCAAGGATTCAGAGTGATACTGCATGCAAATGACTTAGCACAGTGCTAACCAAACACAGTGAGGTCAAAAGTCCTGGGTCTGTCTTAATCAGCAAGAAGGGCCATTGTTCTTCTCTAACCTTTGATCCAAGTGAGTACAACCTAAGAGAAATTCCAGACACCAAAAAACAGCTGGATGTGAAAATACGAAGAGGGACAGTAAAAGCACAATAGAATATGGGAGGTGTAGTTACTACGAGCAAGTCTTACAGTTCTAAACCTCTTAGAAACAGAAAAAAAAATGATTAAATACATCAGCTAAACTGCAGTATCTCATGAATTGTGATGTTCAGAGTAAAAGAGAAACATAGCAAGACTAGAAAGTAGGATTATTTTAAATTGCAGTTGCAATTATTTTATATTACTTTAAAGCACAATTACAGAGGAGAAAAACTGCACGAGAGGAGAAATAAGAAAAGAGTACTCACACTGATTTGTTCGTTCCCTGATAGCTCAGTTGGTAAAGAATCTGTCTTCATGCAGGATTCCCGGTTCAATTCCTGGGTCTGGAAGACCCTCTGGAGAAGGAATAGGCTACCCACTCCAGTATTCTTGCCGTTCCCTTGTAGCTCAGCTGGTAAAGAGTCTGCCTGCAATGCTCGAGACCTGGGTTTGATCCCTGGGTTGGGAAGATCCCCTAGAGAAGGGAAAGGCTACCCACTCCAATATTCTGGCCTGGAAAATTCCATGGACTATATAGTCCATGGGGTCTCAAAGAGTTGAACACCACTGAGCAACCTTCACTTCACTCACTTAGATTCAAAAGATCATTCAGCTGACAAGCCAGTGAACTAAAATGCAACTCATTTTGTTTGTAGTTAATCATCGGTCTAGATAGATGAGGCCTTATGTAATAATGAGTGAAATTTATTGAGATGTAGCAAAGGAACTGATGATGGTGGTAAAGGAGCCTCCAGTAAGATCAAAATGAAACAATTAAAAAATTGTTGGTGGTGTTGTTGCTCAATCACTAAATCACATTCAACTTCTTTGCCACTGCATGGATTATAGCATACCAGGCTTCTCTGTTCTCTACTATGTCCTGGTATTTGCTCAAATTTATGTCCATTGAGTTCATAATGTTATATAACCATCTCATCCTTTGTCGGCCCCTTCTCCTCTGGCCCTCAGTCTTTCCCAGCATCAGTGTGTGTGTGTTAGTCACTCTCAGTCATGTCCAACTCTTTGTTACCCCACGCACTGTAGCCCAACAGGGTTCTCTGTCCATGGGATTCTCCAGGCAAGAATACTGGAGTGGATTGCCATTCCCTTCTCCAGAGGATCTTCGAATCCTGGTCTCCTGCATTGCAGGCAGATTCTTTACTGTTTGAGTTACAGGGAAGTACTAGCATCAGGGTCTTTTCCAATGAGTCAACTCTTCACATCAAGTGACCAAAGTACTTACTGGAGGTCAGCTTCAGCATATAAGTGGCAAAAATATTTCTCAGTGGAAAAAAAAATTAATTTTTTAGATGAAGAATTCTTCTAAAGTAAGACTTTATCTTGACTAATGACAGCTCCTCCTTCCCCCAAGGCAGAACTTGAATCAGAGACCTGCAAATAGTTAGCTTATTTCCAAAGCAGTATTAAGGAGTGAGTATATAGAGAGGAAAGATAAAAAAAACAAATTCAAGAATTAGTTAAGGAGGATGGTTTATGAAGTTGGTCGACCGATTTGACAACTGATGTTTAATCCTGTGTGACATTCTGTGGAGTCTTTGTAAAAGAATATTGCAACTGTGTACAAGGATTGGGTTATTAAAGAGGAACTCTTATCCACTGTCCAGCATCCACCATTGGTCAAGCATGGATTCACCTGTGAATGGCAGCTGCATCACTTGGAAAGTTCTAAGATTGGATGCAAGAGGCACTGTGACCATGTATTGGTAGGGTGAACCTGTGAAGTAGGTAAAATCTTCTCTGAATCAATCAATTTGACATTGGCAGTTGGGCCTAGAAGGATTTAAGTAATCTGTGTGCATGCCTGATAAGTTGCTTCAGTCATATCCGACTCTTTGAGACCTCACGTACCGTGTAGACTGCTAGTCTCATCTGTCCATGGGATTCTCCAGGCAAGAACACTGGAGTGAGCTGCCTGCTGTCTTCTAGGGAATTTTCCTAACCCAGGGATTGAACCCAGGTCTCTATGTCTCCTGCATTGGCAGGCAGGTTCTACAGAAGGAGGCTAATACAATTCCTATCATTATTAAGAGAAAGTGTCGAACTATAAGAATGAGGAATATATCCTATAAGTCTTCAGTGAAGGAGGAGATTTTCTT
The DNA here is from genome assembly GCF_000754665.1 of Bison bison bison. Taxonomy (NCBI): domain Eukaryota; kingdom Metazoa; phylum Chordata; class Mammalia; order Artiodactyla; family Bovidae; genus Bison; species Bison bison. Next base: position 351,830 of record NW_011494690.1, on the reverse strand, counting down.
CAGTCAATTCAAAATTCGTTTCCCTCAGATTCTTAAATGTAATAAATAGTACAAGAATAGGAAGAGTTTTATTTTGCTTTATTTGTAAACCATTATTACCCAGCAATTTTATTCTCAGTAAATGAGTAAAGATTGTTTTTGTTATAGTTGATGTTTTTGTTGTTGTCCTTAAAATGATGATAGAAAGACATACTTATACATGAAAGGGCTCAGGTATCATTAGAGTTCTATACTTCTGGAACAAGTAATTATCTAAAGTTACTTTCCAGGCAAGAAGGGTAGAATACAAAATGGCTCTAAAACAATGTTGAAGAGAAGATATGAAAGAACAGGAAGTAAACACTAAGAGGAGACAGCTATATAGTCTCATCTACTCATTTTATCCACATAGAGTACTACATTCCCTCTCTTTATTTTCTATCACAGCCAAACCATTCATCTCCTTCCTAAAGCTTACTATTTTAAAATGTTTATGTGTATAATAGATGCATTCTTCTTAAGTCTCCACTAAACCGCCAGGGCCACAGCACCAAAAATATATCTTTCTTCACCATTCTACAGTCAAGAGCATGTTCATTGTGTAAAATTGGACATTTTTACTGAATTAATTAATGTATTAATTTCCAGTTAATGTCAGGGGAGAGTGAAATTGTCCTCCCAAAGAGCATAAATAAATGTTCCATAAGCTTAAAGAGTCTTTGAAGTTGCTTGATTTGTTTTAGAAATTCAAGCACATTTTGAATTTTATTACCCACTCTATTCATGTTTCTACTGATTAATCAAAATAATGGTTTAATTTGCTTATCTGGAATAACATTCTTGCTTTAGTGAGATTGCGAATGTTTACTAATTAACAGTTCAGTCCCTCCAGTGCTGCATGTCTCTTTAGAAAAAAATAATAAAAATCTAGTGTAATATAAAATTAATATTTTACTAGATAAATTCACACTTTTGAATAACAGACACGTTTTTAGCTTTTGAACAACTTTTGAAATTTGATAAATCAGGATTTAAAGGTTCACCTCTTTTCCTGCAGAGTGTGATAAGGTCTGCACTCTCATACTTGAGCATCATGAACTCCTAATCACTTGCTTGACCATAAAGGAATTTAAAATATGTTTTAGGTATTGTCAATATGTAAAAGAGCCTTGCCATTTTGAAGTTTTTTATTTGTGACATGGAAGGTGAGAGTCACTTAGCTTCTGGCTGGAGAGCATTTTCCTCATTCTTTCCTGGGCATCATAAGTGAGTAGCCTTAGTAAAATCTGATTTAAATTCTGAATCTTAGCACACTTCCACATTCAGCTCTTCAAAGTGTGCAGCAATTAAAACACACACACATACTTATGAAATACTCAATTATCCAAATTATAAATTAATAATTATAGTGAAGAGAACCGAACAGCTTTAACTATAGGTGTACCTTGCCATTCTTATTTAACAGACTCTCCCTTCCTAACACACATATGTGTTAGGATGTGATGACAAAGGAATTTAAGCAAGGCAACTCTTTCTCACTCGATACCCTCCGTGATAACAAGAGCTTAGTCATATTAATCCACTTTTCTAATTTATCTCCTTACTCTCCTAAAAAAGGAAGGATTCTTATTCTCTTGGATTCTGTTCTCAGTGGTTCTAAGTTTAAGATCTTACCTTCAAATCCAAAGGGGAAAATTCACTTAAAGTAGTTCTCTTATTTAAGTGAGTTTTCATAATAATATTTTGACAAAATGAAAACAAAACCCCCAGGGGATTCTTTCCATTTTTCCTTCATTATGAAGGTCAATTTATCAGGACTTGCTTTTCATTATTTCAATTTTATGAATTTTTAAAGGACATACTTATCTAATATTTAAATCAACACTATCACCTTTGTCAAGAAGAAAATAATATATTACATTATTATGATAATTAATGTGCTTTATTATATCTAGCTGAATAATAAAATTTTTCTTGTAATTCAGTTATTAAAATAATATAATTTAAGAAAATTATATTTCACTTTCATTATCTCACTGTAAAATATTAAAGAGTAGTATCATTTGTACATATAGTATTATGCACTGTATGTAATGATATTTTTTTCTTGGTATAATCAGTTTATCATAATTTGTGATTTTATTTTTCTCTCTACTTTTCTACAACCAACCTGCGTGACATGACTTTTAACATCTATAAATTAGCATATCTCAAAACATTAAAACTATAAATTCCTTAAAAGTTAAATACAATCACTAAATATTTCTAAGTATTCCTCTGTGTGTGTGTTTCTTACTTCCCATCCCTGTGAAAACAATCTTTTTCAGAAACATTCTCAGATACTAAACAAATATATAGATAATTCCTTGATAATTGATAATCGAAAGTCTACTAGAAAAATACTTACAGGGTATTTAGAATCTTTTAAAGTACTTTTGTCTCGTAATTCAATTTGTAATGTTTCTCCATATGCATATGGTAAGTGGTATCTTATGAGAAGATCTTGTCTTGAATCTATTATTCTTTTATAATTTATGTATTCTGTGTCTTCAAGTAATTTATATAGAGAAAAAAACTGGTTCTCTTCAAACCAATTACAAATGAATCACCATACAAACAAAACCCTAAACCCAGTGGTTTAAACAGTCCTAAGTTATAATGGCAACCCACTCCAGTGTCCTTGCCTGGAGAATCCCAGGGACAGGGGAGTCTGGTGGCCTGTAGTCTCTGGGGTCACACAGAGTCGGACACGACTGAAGCAACTTAGCAGCAGCAGCAGCAGCAGATACTGTTCACATAAATGGGCCTTCATTTTAGTTATCTAAAAGCAAATATTAACCTTTGACAATTTAAATATTGGAATTCAATGACAGGATACAATATTATTTAAAGATAGATACATATTGTTCCAGCAGACCATTGTGTAATGATTATTAACTTTAGGTAACCTAAGTACGGACACACTGAGCGACTGAACTGAACTGAACTGAACTGAACCTAAGTACAAGTAAGTGTATAAAGACCCAATAACTGATCTACCTGCACAGGTGTAGTCAGTGACAGAACCGGGATACATGTAGTTCTGACTCCATAGCCCATTTCTCTACTTAGACATGATGAGTGTTTCAGCAACTCAGTGTTTCAGTATGACATCATCAGTTGTCTAAATGAGTACTATGTTAGCTACTATGCAAAATGGTTGACAGCTATACATTTTCAATACTAGCTTCCAAAATGAGAAAAAACACAAATGTGGATTTAGCAAAATTAGAGCAATAACTTTAAATACTCAAAAATATACATTTGAGGGGAAAATAACATATCTTATGGGGGGATAATTTTTTGTATGTAATGAAGAATAGATTGAGGCATTTAGTGTCCAGATTTTCAGTTCTACCACCAGTACAATGGTAAAGGCAAAAAATCAACAATATAGAAAGTAATTTAGTGAAGGTGGTAACCCCATTTGAAAATGTGGAAAATCGTTTTTTAATTTGTTATTTAATTAATTTCTACACTATAGGAGGTCCAGGAGAACCTCATTAATTATCACTCCTCACTAACAAATTCTAATTAATTAGAGTTTCATTTATAGTCATATTCTTCAAATGGGAATAAAAATATCATTTTTTTTTCTTTTCTTTTTTTTTTTTTTTTGCTATTGCTAGACTGGAGAACTTGTTTCCTAAGTAAGGATGAAAACTACATTAAAAAAATTCCATAATGAAGTAAAATAATATCTTCTCTCACCTCCATCTCTTATATGAATATTTGGAGAATATACCCCAGTGGTGTGTGGATACCTGGTGGGAATGAGGAAACAAGGAATAGAGAATTCCTGCTTCATAACCTTATGTATCAGAAAAATGAGTGGCTTGTATCCACCCAGATGTTCTCTATAAACTTGGTAGAAATAACTAGAGCTGTACACTTTCAAAATGCATGTTACCAGATCTCATGAAATAGGTGCCTCAGAGGAGAATTGTTTCAAATGGTGAGCTGAGGGGCCTGACCTAGGAAATGTGTCCAATGTAACCAAATTTGTTGCTGAAAATTCTGTAAACATCAAATGAATTCACAGAATAACCTGAAGAAGAGATTTTTAGGTTTGATTGGTCATAGAATAAGGAACTTCAATTTTATCAATCATTTTCCTTTTTTATTTAATAGAAAATACAGCAAACACTTGACTAATACTAAGCAAAGGATAGGATTTATACCAGCTTATAAGCTAGGTTTTACTAGACTCATCTGGTTCTTGATTGGAAATCAAAACTTTGGAGCCATTAAATTACCTGTTCAAATTCTTTAGAGTAATTTAGATAAATGAAGCTTTTATTATACCAAGCCTACTAAATTTAAGAATCATGATTTTTATCATCATGTAATATCATTCTTGAATTTGCAATCATATTTAAATACCTTGAGAGTTTTCTTCAAATGCATTATTCAAAAGAATAAGGCAGAGTTTTATACATACTCAATTTCATGCTAAAAATCTAAAGGATGTATCATTACAATTTCTTTAAGTCCTGAACTAAGTGTCAGCAGAACATCCCGTAAGACTAAGTTGCTTAAATTATTAACACTTCAGAGGATCATTTCATTAAAATGTGATACTCAAAATAGAGTATCATTATGTTTTTCACCTGCTGTTAAGAGCTATAGAGTTCATTGCCTGTGGATTTGTATCACACTACCATTAGTTTTACTAAAGTCAGAAAGAAAATTTAAGTCCTATTTTAATTTTAATATTCTAACTCTTTATCACATGACTATAACATAGCACTGGTAAGAGTTTGTAGAAGTAATGTACGCTTCCAGAAATGAATGAATTATAATTATAATATTATTAATCATAATTTTGAGTAACCAACTTAGAAATCAGTCATTTTAAGAAACATTATGAATATAGATGATCATATTTTGAAACATTATGTGAACATATTTTGTGTGCAATTCCAAAATGACAAATTAGATTTTAACAGACAATTATGAAACAGAACTTGAGTATCCACAGTGGTCAGTATTAAAAAAGTACACAAAAGGATATATATAAATATGGTTAGTATATTACAAGCTGAGTTATAGCATTTTATATTCTCACATTATGAATTTTATCATATATCTTATTATGCTATAAGTGAAAAATGAAGTGGAAATTTTAGTCATTCAGTCATGCCCACCTCTTTGTGTCCCATGGACTGTAATCCACCAGGCTTCTCTATCTATTGAATTCTCCAGGCCAGAATACTGGAGTAGGTAGTCATTCCCTTCTCAGGGCATCTTTCTGACCCCAGGATCGAACCTGGGTCTCTTGCATTACAGGCAGGTTTTTTACCATCTGAGCCACCAGAAAAGCCCAAGGACTGGCATAATTATTAATTTTGTCCATTTACTCACTAAAGTATTAAAGAAATTTTTAAAAAAGAGTTTATTCCAATGCTACTTAACCTACTACAGAGCACAGAAAATAAAGGAAAACTTCCAAATTAGTTTTATAATGAAATCATAACATCCTTTAAGAAAATTATCAAGAACTACAAAAAGACAGCCATATACCATGCTCAATTATGAATATAAATTCAGAAATATTAAATGAAAAATAGCAAACAGAATTCAATAGAATATTGAAAAAATAAAAAAAAAATAATCCATGACTAAATGGAGTTTTCACTACCCCAGAAATCCAAGTATTTCACTAGTACCAACTGTTTTAATATGATCAATCATAATAATATAATTAATATAATAATATAATATAATATAATAATTTTATAAATTATAAAATGAAAAATTCTATTTATGGTAAAGAACACTAAATCAAATAATAATTGATAGGATGCTATGCATTCACCCACAGATCTTTATCTAATAAAGAAACATGAAAACATTTCCTGCTAAAATTAAACATATACGGTTTCCTGTTTCACTACTATTTAAAATAATATAAGAAACATTTGGACAATGCAATCAGAGAAGAGAAAAAATTGAATTTCAGAGGAAGAAATTAAACATAGAGAGGGTATGATAGCTTAAATAAGCCATTGGAAAACAGGAAAACTTCCTAAAGTAATAACAAAAAAATGTACATAAAACCAAAAGTTAACAATTAGGCAAATAATGCCTTTCATAAAAGATAAAAATATAGGTAAAACCCTCATTTATAGTAAACAGAATAGCAATTTAAAAAGCTGCCTGGAAGTAAAATTAGAAATAAATCAATTTAAAGTAGACATTAACATTTATAAAATTTCCCTGAACCAAAAAGATTTGAAAAAAATGTAAAAAAAAAATCTGTTTGAATAGGAGAGATCAATATAATAGGTTTTATATTTTTATAGGTTGATTTACAAATTTAATACAATTTCAAATAAACTGCTGCCATTTCCATTTTTATAGTTATTAAAATCAATTACAAACTTTATTTAGAATAACAAATATGTCTGATGAGCAATGAGAGGGAATTACTTCTTTAAGATATCAAAGGTACTATTTAGCCTCTATAATTTATTTTTTTTTATTTTGACAATATTTATTTAAAATCAGATTTTATAAACACTAGATAAATTACATGCAAAAGCTAGACATAAATATATAGAAATCCCAGAAAGAACAAGATTATTTTATATAACAGTTTATAAGTATGTATCAGTTCATAAATAATGTAAAGTGACACAACCATGGTTTCCACTCTAACATATGAAGACCGTCATAACGAAAAAAAAATTTTTTCTAAATCTCTGAAAAACTAAAAACTCAGCAACTCAGATCTGTCAGAGAATTGAGGTCACAAAGCAAACTGTCACTCAGGAAATGAGGGGAAAAGGCAAATACAGAGAATCATGATTTACCAGGAGAGAAGCCACTGAAGATAGTGACTGGCAGAAACCCTAACAGTTGCTGATGAACTGCTGTAGACCAAGTGTGGAACAGACTGGAAGTTAAATTCCTATAGGCCCAGTATAAGAGCAGCCCCCACCATTTCGTTAGTTTTACTTTTGGGAACAATACCAGGTTCTCACTGCAAAGATTAGAACATCCCCTTTCCTCAACACTTATTCCTCAAATATTCAAGCAAATAAAGGAGAAAAACAATCATTTTGAAAATTCTCAGGGAAAAGTAATTATTTTGAAATTGATCACACCCAACTATACAAAAGACACTTAAAAATAAGCAACAAGGAAATAAATAATCCCCATGAAAAGGACAAAATATCTGAACAGAAAGACCACTAAAGAATACATACAGATGGCAAGTACGCTTATGAAGGGATGGTAAACATTTGTAATTAAGAAAGTGCACATTGGAACTGCCAATTTCCAGTCCTGCATGTTGCAGGATTTAAAGTCTGTCCTAATAACAAATAAAAGGCTGAACAAGGTGAAAAATCAACTCTTCTTAGATGTCAGAGAAATGAGGTCACAGAGCAAACTGCTTCCCTGAGAAGGTGGAGAGGCAAAAAGGTAGATACAGAGAATCATAGCTTTCCAGAGTGGAATTAAGAAGCAGAATTCTCTGCCAGAATCGATATTAAGGCAGGAAAGTCTGAACTGTGGGGATCAGTGAGACCAAGTCTGTGAGTTTAAAACTCCAGCAGGACCCCCACACTTTAGTGAACTTTATTTCCTGGAGCTCTGCCAGATTCCTATGGTGAATATCAGAGGAATAGTCTCTTTGGCTTCCTATAGGAAGAGAAGGAAAATAACAGCTATGAAATATGTTGGAGCATTCCATTCTTCTTAGCAAGGCCTGCCCTCAAAAGGAACTATTTCAGCACAGCCTGTTGGGATTTAGTCAGAGCCTCACTGACTAAGGCAAAGGAAACATCCAAAATCAGCGCTTCCTGTCCAATTTTGAGAAAAATATTGCAAAGCATAATAAAGGACAAAAACAGTTTGAAGATTCAAAACAAGAATCAAGACTAGACTCCGGAATAGCCGGAATATGGGAATTATAAGACTGTGAATTTAAAACAATTTTGGTTAAAATGTTAAGGGCTCTAACAAAAAAAATAGACAATATGCTAGAATATGAGGATAATCTAAACAGGAGATGGAAAGAATAAGAAAGAAATTCAGTTCAGTTCAGTTCAGTCACTGAGTCGTGTCCGACTCTTTGCGACCCCATGAATCGCAGCACGCCAGGCCTCCCTGTCCATCACCACCTCCCGGAGTTCACTCAAACTCACATCCATCAAGTCCGTGATGCCATCCACCCATCTCAGCCTCTTGTTGTCCCCTTTTCCTCCTGCCCCCAATCCCTCCCAGCATCAGGGTCTTTTCCAATGAGTCAACTCTTCACATGAGATGGCCAAAGTACTTGAGTTTCAGCTTTAGCATCACTCCTTCCAAAGAACACCCAGGGCTGATCTCCTTCAAAATGGACTGGTTGGATCTCCTTGCAGTCCAAGAGACTCTCAGGAGTCTTCTCCAACACTACAGTTCAAAAGCATCAATTCTTCGGCACTCAGCTTTCTTCAAAGTCCAATTCTCACATCCATACATGAACACTGGGAAAACCATAGCCTTGACTAGACGGACCTTTGTTGGCAAAGTAATGTCTCTGCTCTTTAATATGCTATCTAGGTTGGTCATAACTTTCTTTCCAAGGAGTAAGCGTCTTTTAATTTCATGGCTGCAGTCACAATCTGCAGTGATTTTGGAGCCCAAAAATATAAAGTCAGCCACTGTTTCCCCAATCTATTTCCCATGAAGTGATGGGACCAGATGCCATGATCTTCGTTTTCTGAATGTTGAGCTTTAAGCCAATTTTTTCACTCTCCTCTTTCACTCTCATCAAGAGGCTTTTTAGTTCCTCTTCACTTTCTTCCAAAAGAGTGGTGTCATCTGCATATCTGAAGGTATTTATATTTCTCCCAGCAATCTTGATTCCAGCTTGTGCTTCTTCCAGCCCAGCGTTTCTCATGATGTACTCTGCATAGAAGTTAAATAAGCAGGCTGACAATATACAACCTTGACATACTCCTTTTCCTATTTGGAACCAGTCTGTTGTTCCAGGTCCAGTTCTAACTGTTGCTTCCTGACTTGCATATAGGTTTCTCAAGAGGCAGATCAGTTGGTCTGGTATTCCCATTTTTTCAGAATTTTCCACAGTTTATTGTGATCCACACAGTCAAAGGCTTTGGCAGAGTCAATAAAGCAGAAATAGATGTTTTTCTGGAACTCTCTTGCTTTTTTGATGATCCAGAGGATGTTGACAATTTGATCTCTGGTTCTTCTGCCTTTTCTAAAACCAGCTGGAACATCAGGAAGTTCACGGTTCACATATTGCTGAAGCCTGGCTTGGAGAATTTTGAGCATTACTTTACTAGCGTGTAAGATGACTGCAATTGTGCGGTAGTTTAAGCATTCTTTGGCATTGCCTTTCTTTGGGATTGGAATGAAAACTGACCTTTTCCAGTCCTGTGGCCACTGCTGAGTTTTTCAATTTTGCTGGCATATTGAGTGCAGCACTTTCACAGCATCATCTTCTAGGATTTGAAATAGCTCAACTGGAATTCTATCACCTCCACTAGCTTTGTTCGTAGTGATGCTTTCTAAGGCCCACTTGACTTCACATTCCAGCATGTCTGGCTCTAGGTGAGTGATCACACCATCGTGATTATCTTGGTCGTGAAGATCTTTTTTTTTATAGTTTTTCTGTGTATTCTTGCCACCTCTTTAATATCTTCTGCTTCTGTTAGGTCCATACCATTTCTGTCGTTTATTGAGCCCATCTTTGCATGAAATGTTCCCTTGGTATCTCTAATTTTCTTGAAGAGATGTCTAGTCTTTCTCATTCTGTTGTTTTCCTCTATTTCTTTGCATTGATCGCTGAGGAAGGTTTTCTTATCTCTTCTTGCTATTCTTTGGAACTCTGAATTCATATGCTTATATCTTTCCTTTTCTCCTTTGTTTTTCCCTTCTCTTCTTTTCACAGCTATTTGTAAGGCCTCCCCAGACAGCCATTTGGCTTTCTTGCATTTCTTTTTCATCGGCATGGTCTTGATCCCTGTCTCCTGTGCAATGTCATGAACCTCAGTCCATAGTTCATTGGTAGAGATCAAAAACACTAAACAATCTTGTCTTGTTGCTGATCTTAGAAGATATACGTTCAGTTTTTCCCCATTGAAAATAATGCTTGCTGTGTGTTTAGTGTATATAGTCTTTATTATGTTGAGGTAGGTTCTTTCTATGCCAATTTTCTGGTAGGGTTTTTTTTTTTTTTATCATAAATGGGTGTTGAATTTTATTGAAAGCTTTCTCTTCATCAATTGAGATGATCATATGGTTTTCATCATTCAATTTGGTTAATATGGTATAATATATCACATTGATTGTTTTGTGTATACTGAAGAATCCTTGCATCCCTTTAATAAACCACACTCAATCATGGTGTATGATTCTTGCAAAATGTTGTCAGATTCTATTTGCTAGAATTTTGTTGAGGATTTTTTCATCTATGTTCATCAGTGATATGGGCCTGTAATTTTACTTTTTTGTGATACCATTGTCAGGGGTGTTGTGACACCATTTTTTTGTGATACCATTGTTTGATGTCAGGGTGAGGGAGGCCTTGCAGATAGAGTTAGGGAGTTTTCTTTCCTCTACCATTTTTGGAACAGTTTGAGCAAGATAGTTGTTAGGTCTTCTCTGAACTTTAGATAGAATTCTATGAAGTCATCTGGACCTGGGCTTTGTTTGTTGGAAGATTTTTTATCACAGTTTCAATTTCAGTGCTTGTGATTAGTCTGTTCATATTTTCTACTTCTTCCTGATTCAGTCTTGGAAGGTTGCACTTTTCTAAAAATGTTTCCATTACTTTAGGTTGTCCACTTTATCAGCATATAATTGCTTATTGTTGTTCAGTTGCTCAGTCGTGTCAGACTCTTTGAGACCCCATGGATTGCAGCATGCCAGGCTTCTCTGTTCTTCACCATCTCCCAGAACTTACTCAAACTCATGTCCATTGAGTCGGTGATACCATCCATCTCATCCTCTGCGGTTCCTTTCTCTCCTGCCTTGATGTTTCCCAGCATCAGGGTCTTCTTTCATGAGTCAACTCTTCACATCAGGTGACCAAAGTATTGAAGCTTCACCTACAGCATCAGTCCTTCCAATGAATATTCAGGATTGATTTTCTTTAGGACTGACTGGTTTGATCTCCTTGCAGTCCAAGGGACTCTCGAGGGTCTTCTTCAACACCACAGTTTAAAGGCATCAATTCTTAGGCACTCAGCCTTCTTTATGGTCCAACTCACACGTCCATATATAAGTGTCATATATATATATATATATATATATGGATATATATGGACATATATGGAATCAAAAGTATGGTACCGATGAACCTAGTACAGAATGGACTTACGGACACAGTAGGAGAAGGTGAGGGTGTGACAAATTGAGAAAGTAGCTCTGACATTTATACCTGATCATGTGTAAAATATACATGTTAGGTAGGTAGAATAGGGAAAAGGAGTCCAAAATGGCAGTGGCTAAAAGACAAGGAAGGGAAAAGCCCACAAAAATAGAACAAAGGAAGGTCCGAGGACCCGAGTGAGGACCTCGGGTAAAACAAACAACACTCCTGGCTGGCCCAATTTACATAGGACAGGCCAAGGGAGAGAAAAACATATAAAAAGAGGAGCCAAAGCTAGCTTTTTCTTTCTCTCTCTCTCTCTCTCTCCCCCATGTACTGGGGCACTCTTCTCTTTGCGTCTTTGGATAGACGTGCCCTCGAAGATGGATTTTCCTGTTATCTTCTAAATAAAGTAGAGCTGTAACACTGAGCTGTAATGCTGATTTGTCTAAGAGCTATAACATGGTCTGTTCGAGACCTGAGAGATATAACATGGTCTATCCAAGACCCGAGAGCTGTGACACGCCTAGGGGGCTTTAATGTCCGTCACTCCAAATCTTTGTTGTGACGAGACAAAGAACCAAGGAGTATACACTCGCCTGACGTATAGTTAGTGGGAATTTGCTGAATAACACCGGGAACACAGCCTGTTGTGGGTTTCTAGATGGATGGGATGTGGGGAGCTCAGGAGATTCAGGAGGGAATGGGTATATACATACACACACAACACACATATAATTATGACTAATTTGTGTTGTTTTGTGGAAGAAACCAACACAAAACTGTAAAACAATTTTTCTACCAATTAAAAGATAAATAATTTTTAGAAAAATACTAACAGAAATGGGAAATGTCTGTGATGCACTTACTAGTAGATTGGGCACAGTTGAGGAAAGAATCTCTGAGCCTGAAGATACATCAAGAGAAACTTTCGAAACTGACAGTGAAGAGAAGAGAGAGAGAAAAAAAAAAAACTGGAGTAAAATATCTTATAAATGTGGAGTAACAATAAAAACTGTAACATAACATATAATGTAACATATATATAATGTGGATATCAGACAGGAAAGGAAGAGAAAAAGGAACAGAAGCAATATTTGAAGCAATAATGATGGAGAGTTTCCCTAAATTAATATCAGACACCAAACCACAGATTCATGAAGCTCAAGAACATCAGGCAAAGATAAATGCCAAGACAAAACAAATTGAAACAACTACAAATATAACAAAAACAACTGCACCTAAACATATCATATTCAAACTGCAAAAAATCAGATAAAAAGTCTTGAGAGAAACTGAAAATTCAACAACAATTTGTTTCTGCTACCTATTAAAATCCAAAAAACCCTGACAATACCAGATTCTACAAAGAATGTAAAAACAACAGGAACTTTCATTAACTGCTGGTATGAATGCTAAGTAAAGCAGCTACTTTGCAAGATGTTTTTGATATTTTATTATAAAGCTAAACACAGGCCAAGTATGATCTAGTTAAGCTCCCCAGTATTTACTGAAGTCAATTGAAAACTAATATTCACACAAAAATCTGCATGCGAATATTGACAATAGTTTTACACCGAGTTGCCAAAATGATAGCAGTCAACAAGTCTCTCAACTGATGAATGGATAAACAAAATGCTGTTTTTATATCCATACAATGGAATATTATTCAGTAATGGAAAGAAAAGAACCAGCCAGCCATGACAAGATATGAAGTACGTATCTAAGTGAAAGAAGCTATTATACTTTGCTAAGTGAAAGAAGCTATTATACTTTGCTAAGTGAAAGAAGCAATTTAAAAAGATCACTTACTGTATACTTTTAACTATGCCACATATATGAGAAGACAAAACTATGAGGATGATAAAAATACCATGATTTCCAGGGTTTGAGTAAGTAGAAGGGCTAAGTGAAGCACAAAGAAATTTTGGAACAGTGAAACTGTTCTGTATTTAGAGAAATCAGAAATGTGGTTTGTGATTGCTTCTGGGGGAAAAAATTGCCCCCTAAAAGGTACATAAAGAAATGCTTTTAGCTACTGCTGAAGTGGTAATCATACTGCAATATAGAAATACATTAAATCAATATAGTATACAACTTAAGCTTACACAATTTTATGTGTCAATTATATCTAAATTCGGTTCAGTCACTCAGTTGTTGTGTCTGACTCTTTGAGACCCCGTGGACTGCAGCACGCCAGGTTTACCTGTCCAAAACAAACAAGAAATAAATTACTTAAAACCAGTTAATATACTATTGAAAAGAAAAAGAAATTCTCTGGAGTAAATAAAATCTTGTAAGTTTTAGTTGATAGATAAGCAGACTTAGAAATTATATATATGTAAAACTCTTCAAATGTACACATAAGATCTGTGAAATTTACTAAATGTAAATTATATTACAAATTTTAAAAAATGAGAAAGTAAAAGAAAAAAGAGACTTGAGGGCCGTATCATTCAATTATATACACAGGTATCACTTAATTTTGCCGTCAAACTGATAAAAAAGAAATTAAAAACAGATTTATAATGTGTACTTGTGAACAATGTCTCTATATTTTCTGATATTTAAAAGGGTTTTTTCTTGATGTGGTAATTTTATTGAGGGTATATTTCATGTTTTTTAAAGAAACTGTTTTATAGAACATATGCTGGTATATTTAAACTAAAATGATTCTCTAATTTGTATCTGTTTCACATTAATTTACACTATGTAGAGAAGGGAAATTGGGTGGGGATATGTGTAAAAGTAGGCTGATCATGCATTGAAAATTGTTGATAGGCGATTATAATATCCTTTCTACATTGTATTTACTTAAAGCTTTATCTCAAAAATTAAAAATGTTTCCCAGTTTAGAATATTAATTATATTGTAAATATAAACTTAATACTTTATATTAAACCATCCTACATTCAACAAGTGTTAATAGTTGAGAAAATATAGCTCACTATTTATATCCTTTGTTTTGAATACTTCTGATCACTACAGTTAGACTTATGATCCTTTATACTCTTCTGTTGAATTGAAGGCCAGTACTAGCCTTACTTAAGCACAACAAATCCTTGTCCTCATAGATATTTTGCAAGGTAAATATGGACATCACTATTTACCAGTGAAGGAACTGCAGTTTAAAGGCCTCCCAAGTTTCTGCAGTTATCAATGTGTATTGGATCTTTAATTAAAATATGCAGACAACTGACTACAAAGGCAGTTCAACTTCAAAATAACATTGTGGCTCTTTGTATTGTGGCCTCTTATATTTTAACTGCATTCCTTCAATTATCCAGTAACTACTGCACACATGCTGAGTTGCATCTGACTCTTTGCAACCCCATGGACTGTAGCCCGCCAGGTTCCTCTGTCCCTGGGATTTCCCAGGCAAGAATATGGGAGTGGGTTGCCATTTCCTTCTCCGGGGGATCTTTTCAGCCCTGGGATGAACCCACATCTCCTGCTTGGCAGCTGGATTCTTTATCACTGAGCCACCAGAGAGCAGGGACTTCCTTTATTACTTAAGAGCTAAACAATAATAAATGTATTTCTTAATATCTTAATTTCATCCTTACATAGTAACTTACTTTACTTTGTTGTTCAACTAATTTTCCTTTAACTTGTGCTTAGCTGGCTTTTTCCTCAATAGTACTATTGTACTATTGAGGAAGTATTTTTTAGTGATCTTCTTTCTCAATCTTACACCAACTTGGAATTCCATACCAAGTTGTAACTCTACATGGAATTCAGTAGGCCATGACTTTCTTTTCATGTTTGAATTTTTAACAGCTGTTTGACTCTGTTTTTCCCATTTAGTATTTTTCTGGGTGATCTCTTTTGAAATCTATAAATCTATGATTCCAACAAGTGGGTGCTTAATAAAGGACTATTAATAATTACACACAAATACTACCGTGAGTATCTTAACAGATGTTGTTTACATGCACCATTTTATTTTTAGGAAAACCAAGAAATCATCATTTTAATTGTAATGCTAAAATAAATGCAAACCACATATCTTTTGGGAGATATAAATGCAATTGCTTTGCTTTAATTAGATATGGCAAAAGAACTTTAGTATGAAGTATCTATATTTAGAAGGTTAATTATCAATTTATAAAATGACCTTGAAAAAGATGTGCCTGACTCTAGACTACAGACAGATGGACTTTTATGGATTTTAAAGAGCAGCTTAATTGTGCTAATAAAATCTAATATGAAACAAAATGGGTTAGGTGAAATTCTTTAGTATCACTAATTATGCATATGCTAGAGATATTAAAATTGCCATCAGACCAAGACAATTTCATTCATTTTCTCAAATTTCTGATAATGCTTATATGCTATTTTATACCATTGCTTCCATTTAGAATTAGCTACAATACTTATAATCTATTAATGTCAAATTCAAAGATACACACTGAACTTCAGGAGGCAATAGATAAGACTCATTAACAGCTGAAAGTTTGGAGTAAGGGAGATTAGATTGATGGTTCTCAGCCCAGTTCAGTTCAGTTGCTCAGTCGTGTCCGACTCTTTGCGACTCCATGAACTGCAGCATGCCAGGCCTCCCTGTCCATCACCAACTCTCAGAGTCTCAAAATGGGGCAAATATTTTCCCCTGGGGGGCTTTTGCAATATCTGGAGATATTTTTGGTTGTCACAATTGAGTGGGAAGGTAGTTGCAACTGGCATCTAATAAGTAGTGCTCAGGAATCCTGTAACGCATAGCACAATTCCCCCCAGGAATTGTCTCGCCCTCCTGGTGTCTCCAATGGTAAAGAATCTGCCTGCAATGCGGGAGACTCAGGTTTGATCCCTAGGTTGGGAAGAAACCCTAGGGAAGGGAATGGCTGCCCACTCCAGTAATCTTGCCTGAAGAATTTCATGGACAGAGGAGCCTGGTGAGTTACAGTTCATGGGATCACAAAGATTCGTTCATGACTGAGTGACTAACACTTTCACTTTCAAAACTTCATTACTGTCAAGGATTACAAATCTTGGCAAGTGTTACTGTGTATTCTCTATTCTGCCATGTAGTATCATAGCTACTCAATTCCCTTAAAACTGAGTTTCCCAATCTGTGAAACGTGATCAAAGTAATAAATACTTAGGTCTTTCCTGGTGACTCAGTGGTAAAGAATCTACCTACCAATGCAGAAGACAGGGGTTTAATCCCCCATCCACAAACATTCCCAAATACTGTGGAGCAACTAAGTCTGTGCGTCACAACTATTGAGCTTGCACTCTAGAGCCTGGGAGCTGCAACTACTCAGTCCATGTGCCACAACTATTGAAGCCCACGCACCTGAGTCTTTGCTCTGCAGTAAGAGAAGCCACTGCACTGAGAAGCCTGGGTGTAACAACTAGAAAGTGGCCCTTGCTTGCCACAACTAGACAAAGACCCAGCACAGCCAAAAATAAGTAAATAAAGTTAAAGAATAAAGGGTAATTGCAAAGATTAAAGAATACCTCTGAAAAACAGCAGCTTAATTCATATACACAAAAAAAGAGCTCAATGTCTACTATTTGTCTTCTTCCCCCAATTTTTTACTTCACTTGTATAACTTGCTATAAGTAAGACTTTCACACTCTCCACAGTCATGCAAAGAAAAAAAACATGGGTATTATTTTCATCATTTACTTCTTAAGTACCTCATAAATAAATGTCATTAAATTAATTCTCTTCTGCTTTTTGAATCCACCATTTCTTTTCATCTATATTTCCACTTTCCTTATTAAGAGTCTGAACTTTTTCTTATCCAGGATCATCGCAAATCTATCTATTTCTAGTCCCTTGTATCTGAATAGCAATGTCATTACTAGTCTCGCAAGGAGTCAGGGAAAAGCTCAGCTCAAATAAGATATGTGTTGGGTGGAGATTTTTACCAGTCCACTAAACCAGAAGGAGGGAAACTAATCTGAATTTTGGAAACAAGTGCCTTCAATGCTGAAAATTCTTCAAAATCTAGCTAAATGACTATGTGACTTTTGACTTCAGTGTAGAACGTAAAAAGCTTGAAACAGCATTATTCTTACTCTTAATAACAACAAAAGCAAACCAACACACACACACACACACACACACACAAACACTAGACAATCAGCAAATTAATTTCCTCCTCCAGGGGATCTTCCGGACCAGGAATTGAACTCATGTATCCTGTGTCTCCTGCATTGCAGGCAGATTCTTTACCACTGATTCACTGGTAACTGGTAAGTCGCTTCAGTCGTGTCTAACTCTATGCGACCCCATAGATGGCAGCCCACCAGACTCCCCTGTCCCTGGGATTCTCAAGGCAAGAACACTGGAGTGGGTTGCCATTTCCTTCTCCAATGCATGAAAGTGAAAAGTGAAAGTGAAGTCGCTCAGTCGTGTCTGACTCTTAGCGACACCACGGACTGTAACCCATCAAGCTCCTCCGTCGATGGGATTTTCCAGGCAAGAGTACTGGAGTGGGGTGCTCAAACTTCGAGTTAAGACCCTTAGGCAAGAGGTCCTAAGGCATCAAATTGAGTACTCGGGATGGTAGCTACATGGTTCTCGGTGACAGTGGCTAGAATCCCAATCCAGGACTGCAAGGAAACAGTGGAATTCCACTATCGTAAGGCTGTCATAATTACTAAGCTGCTCAAAAACACGGTTCTGGAGGTTCAGAAAAAGATGCACTCAGGAAAAAAGCAGGAGAGAAAACTTAGGTCCCCACCCCCTGCAACGCAGGTCGCACTGCAAACCCCATCATGCAACGCGAGGAGGACGCTGGGGCTCTACGCCCGGATAGACTGATTCACTAGGGAAGCCCTAATAAGCCAATTCAAATTTTCTTGTTTCCATAAAAAAGACAATGTCAAAGGGTGACCAGCTAACCAGAAACCTAAGAAAAGATGGGCACTTCTAAACAGAAATGATGCTAGTTCTGCTAGCCACTAGCAAGAATTCTGGAAAATGTTTAATCAGTATAAGTGACTAGGGAAATATTATAGAACCCTTTAAAGCCATATACCCTGAAGAAATTTCCAACGTCTCCCAGGCTTTTTTCCAAGGACAATACAGACATTCACTCAAATCTGTGAATGGAGAAAGTCTCACTCTTGCTGCAGGCTTTGAGTGAGGGGGTGGGGATACAGAGTGCAGTGGCCACTAGGGAACTCAGATTTTTCTCCCCGTCTCTCCTTTAGAACAAAAGCCTAAAGCTTCTGGAAATGACAGTGAATTACAATAGCCAAAGAGATACTGAAAAAGAACAGAATTGGAAGTTTCACAATGTTAGCTATCTAATGCCCAGACCTACAGTAATGTTTCATTAATCACAATAATGTAGTTGGAGTAGGTTTAGTCAAATACATCAATAAAAGAGAACAGAGATAGTACTATATATACTTGTTGATTGAGATTCAGTGGAATCGAATCCAATGGGAAAAAAGTTAATCTCTTCAATAGTGCTGGAAAATTCTCAAAGACATATTAGGAAAAAAATTACAACATATACACGACTTCAAAAAGGTTAACAAAAAATAGATCATTGACCTAAATTTAAAACCTAAACCCATAAATTTTCTAGAATTAATATAAGATAAAAACCTTTGTGCGTTGAAGTTAGTTGAAAATATTTTCTCCATGACACTGAAAACACCATTTAAAAACTCATAGCAAATTAGAATTTATTGATATTACCATAGTTTGTTCTTCAAAAAGCACTAGTAAGAAAATGAAAAAAAAGTCAAAGGCTTGGAGAATATAATTAAAAATTGCGTTCCTGCCTATGGATTATATTTTAAAAAATCTGAAAGATAAATAATTTAAAATTAGGCTGTGCTATAAAGCCAAAAAGTGCTATAAAGAAAATGACTAGTTTTGAGATTTAAGTAGCATTGAAAGGATCAATTCCCTCCATGTTTCTTGTTTATCCCTGTGGTCTATATTTTTGAATTTTAATTAGGCATGAATTGGGGATGGAAGAATCAATAATATGGAGGCAACAAAATGGAAGGTTGGATTACATATCATTGCACAGATACTTGTACCCCAAAGGTAACACCTTCAGTGGATAGTTCAATAATATATAATTTCAGAAAGGAAGCAGGAATTTTCATTATAACTACTGTTCTCTAGTTCATGACCTGTACTATTCAATAATAAAAAATACAAAAAAAAAAAGAGAGATAAAACATAAGAATTTGAAGATCTAGGGGATCTTCCCAAGCCAGGATCGAACCCAGGTCTCCTGCATTGTGTGTAGATTCTTTATGGTCTGAGCCACCTAGGAAGTCCTTATATTCGGGTAAGAATTTGAAACAAAACACACGTTTATAATTAGGAGCTAAAAGATCCCCTGGAGAAGGGAAAGGCTACCCACTCCAGTATTCTGTCTTGGATAATTCTATGTACTGTATAGTCCATGGGGTTGCAAAGAGTCGGACATGACTGAGCGACTTTCACTTTCAGTTTCTTTTTTTTTTTCAATGTATTATGCATATGGCACATCACAAAGATGATACAAAATGAAAAACTCAATAATTAAAAAAACCCTAGATATACAGAAATGAACATAATATTTAAATTAATAAACACAAATATTTTAAAAAGGAAAAAAAAATGCTTTTGGCCACATTACATAGCTTGTGATCTCAGTTCCTCAACCAAGGATTGAACTAGGCATTCAGCATTGAAAGTGCTCAGTCCTAACCTCTGGACTCCCAGGGAATTCTCTAAAATCACTTTCAATAGTAAGAATACATACAAAATTTGTATTAAAGCAGAAAAAGATATATCCTTCTGTTCTGAATCTCCTAGTCCATAGTAAAGTTTCTGGTGAATGAAATACAGGCTGAAATGTTTTTCAAATCCACGAGTCAGAGAAATCTTTATTGATCATTAACTACTCCCCTTTTTCTATTGCTATGATGGAGGAGGTTGTCCCATGTGATACGTTTAAAAGCTAGTGAACTCTCCAATATCCAGTGACCCAGAATTATTGATTTGCCAGAGTCCCCTGCCAACCTACATGTGACATGTGGTATGAATAGAAAATAATTTTTTTTGTTATATAAGTCCACTGAGAATATTGTTATTGTTGCTATTCCTACAGTATGATGTTCCTGCTTACTAACTTAGAATATTGGTATCAGGAACTGGGTGTTACAATTGCAAAACATCTAAATATGTGTCAATGGTTTAGAAAGTAAGATCCAAAAATGAGGAGGCTAATTTCAGACACTAAAAAGATGTTGTCACATCTTATGCAGTGGTAAACTGGCTTTTAAAAAATGGATGACATTTTTTTTTAAAAGAAAACATTGTAGGTTCTAGGTTCTAGGTTGGAAAGCTGAATGGAATAGTGAGTGTTCAAAGTCATTGCAAATTTTTTCAAGGTTAGACAAAAAAGAGTTCAGAAAAATTTCTGCCTTATTTCAAGCAAAACTGAAAGGAGTTAAAGGGGTTCAGAAATTCAGGCAGTGTTGGATAAACCAATTATTTCTTTTTAAAAACAAGAAAACCCTCCTAAAATTTCCTTAGCTAATTCCAAATATGATTAGTCAATATTGTAATCCAAGCTAATGCCTAAAATATTACAAAGTAACACTTTCTTGGAGAGTCCCTTGGAGAGCAAGGAGATCAAACCAGTCAAACCTAAAGGAAACCAGTCCTCAATATTCATTGGAAGGACTGATGCTGAAACTGAAGCTTCAATACTTTGGCCACCTGATGTGAAGTACTGACTCATTGGAAAACACCCTGATGCTGGGAAACATTGAAGGCACGCGGAGAATGGGGTGACAGAGGACGAAATGGTTGGATGGTATCACGTTTTTGATGGACATGAGTTTGAGCAAGTTCTGGGAGTTGGCTATGGACAGGGAAGCCTGGCGTGCTGCAGTCTGTGGGGGTCACAAAGAGTCGGACACGACTGAGCAACTGAACTGAACTGAACACATTCTTATTTATATTCAGGGAAGGAACCAACTATCTCTGTGGTCCATGATTTTATAGTTTGCTGACAAGAAATTTGCTTCCAGGAAGAAGAATAGGACAGCATGAATGGATAGGTTAAAGAAAAAAAAAAGGGTTTTTTTAAATATAACACATAAAAAACTTACTGGTGCCTATTGATTGCTTACAATGAATGGTGCCGCCGGATTCATGGTCTCTGAAGATTTATCTCCAGGACCAAAGACAGGTCTCAATCACTCAGAGCTTTGTGTGCAAAATTTTATTTAAAGTGATAGAACAGAGAAAGCTTCTGACATAGACATCAGAAGGGGGTAGAAAGAGTACCCGCCTCACAAGTTTAAGCGGGACCTTACATACTTCTCAACAAGCTGCTAAGAATAGATAAAAAGAATACCTCAATGTTGTAAGAGTTCCACTTGGCCCTTTGCTAAGACATACATCCTGAGATAACTTTGGCACAAGATTAGCCAGGGAGAACAGGTTCCAGACAATGTCTCTGGGCAAGATATACTGTTGCTATGTAATCAGGGGTACAAGTTTTGAGATACAGGTTCCCAGGCAATATTTTTTACAATTATAATCATTAACACAGAGCCTAAGAAAAGCATTTCCATGAGTAACACATTGTGCTGTGTAATCATTAGTTCTTGACCTAAAGGAAGGTCAGTTCTTGGGCAAGATATATTATTGCAGAAGGCTCAAGGAAATCATGAGTGAGAATGTTTGCCTCCTCTTTATAGGGCCTTGGACTGCCTGCCTAAGCTTGAACTCTTTCATTTCCTCCTGCTTTTAGGAGAATATTGTTGCCAGGGAAAGAGGTGGAGAAATTCCGTAATTTCTTCCTGCTGGAAAGGGGCACAGACCCTAAATTATTGAGGCAACATATTCTCCTTATCCTCATATTGAGGGTCTCTGATCCAGGGGCCCTGAGTAATAGAGGAGGCAGTGGAAACTGCAGGAGCATGAACAATCACTTGTAGCTTAAATGCCCAAGCCACTTAGATACAAAGTTCATTATACAGTTACAGATATAAGAAGCAAACAGCAAGAATAAGATGACTACAATTATTACAGTCAAGATAGTTTTCCACCAAGGAGGGCTTGTAAATGAAGATTACATCTATGACCACAACAGATATCTGTATCTGGAATATCAGAGGAGTGCATTTTGAAGAGTGACTAGAATCTCTAGATCATTGTTATTTGGTCTGGGAAGACTTTGTATCCTTTAGAAAGAAGAAACTAGACAAGTAGATTAAAATGTAGAGACAAAATATCAGTAAAAGAATTATCATAATCAGTCCAGAGAGAGAATCAGAGAAAGAATCAGGTTACATCTGGTAGTAATTTTGATCCTAGTTTTGATAGAGCTAACCGTTGGGTTGCCCTGTTTATAAGAATGGAGCCATTTGGCATGTTCTTTTACATTTTGAATGTAGGTATAACAAATCCTGAACCTAACATGCAAAATAAATCTTACCATTTCTTTTTAGAAGAATGAGTCTGAACCCCAATGTAGACAGCTGTTTCAGGGAGACTTATAGCTATGTAGCCAGTTGTCTTAAGTTTGTCCAAGTAGGTTTTCACCTCTCATTGTGGTATCAATATATAAGCCAAAATAATTGTCACCATTAACAATTTCAGCATTTTTCTAGATATGAGAAGATGCAAGAATTTGGGCTAACGAAAATCTTTACCTGAAAATATCTATCTGAAGGCCTGTTTTGTCCATTTTTCCAGGGCACAGAGTGAGTGCCTAATTTCTGATTTCCATCCTGAATTCCACTCAGATGAAGATCAGCAGCTGTAGTGTCCATGATTTAATCCTTGAAAGTGCCAGTTTTCAGTTGCAAGGCCTCTTTATGGCCATGAGTTTGACCATGGTTTGGGGGTTATTTCATGACCATCTTGTCCCACGGTGCTGGGAAGGCTCATTTCCATTTTTGTCAAAGATTTCACTGATAGGCCACTCAATGTGCTGTTATTGGACTAGGCCCTGTGAGTAGCAAAAATCTCTGGACCACACCTGTCTCAATAGTCTCTTGGTCCAGGAAAATAATCCCTCTTGTTACTTCTTCTCATATACAGAGTCAGACCATTATAATTATGAATCTCATATGGAATTGGACACCATAATTCTATCAGTGGGTAACACTTTTTGAAACAGGCAATATAGAAACCAATATAGTTAGCAGTAATAGTAAAACCATAAGTAAGAACTGAAGTTAAGAACTTCCATTAGGTATAGCCCAGTGACATCTCCAGGTCATCTGACTTAGCTTGTTAAATGACTATAGCCTGCTGTTAATCTCATGGTTGTAGACCATGGAGCATCTGATCTTTATTCAAAGACAGGTTACTGAGAAAAGCTTTAGAAACAAACTCAAAGTATCCTTTGTAATAACTTAATTAAACCTCTTAGCAATGTAACATAACCACAAGGAACTGTCTCAGAAGTGAGCCTTAGTAAAAACAGACCTTAATTAACAAAACTAGAACTTAATATTCAGTGAAACATCATAGATGCCATAGATCTGACATCAGTTGGGTGGATTTTTCTTTTAGAGCTCCCCAGTATCTTTTCAGATTTCTATATATGTCAGGAGACAGTCTTTTTTACCTTTATGAGGCTGTTCAGAACCCAAGCATCTCCAATTTCTGGAGGGACACAGCAGAGAGAAAAGAAAAAAAATGTTCTAATTTTACCCACAGGTGTAAATCACTAAATTGTTTTAAATAATTAGTAACTTAAGAAGAGCTTCTTTATATCTGAAAACAAACATTAGAAGCCAGTAATATATTAGATAAAAAGTCATAAAAATTATAGTCATATTTAGCAGTCTATTCAATCTCATGTTACCAATGCCTTTGTTTTGCCATCCCTTCCTGATGACCAAAGACATCAGTGAAACAACAGTCTCCAATAAGCTCGTGAAGTTTTTTTGCCAATGTCTGTATGACCTGTCCAGTAAAGTGGGTGCCCCAATAACTGGAGATTGTGGAAAACACATTTTAACCACTTTTTTCTCCAATGTGAGATATTGACCCTGAAGTCAGAAAAGGCTTCATCTTATCAAATAAAAGTGAAGTTTGTCAGGGAGCCAGGAAAAGCCAAGTGGCCATCTTGGCTTTCCTATAGCCTTGACTGTTTGCGTTATAGCCAATGTTTATCCATTTTAAATTCCCTGATGAGGGGGTAATTTTTGTAGAAGCAGAATGAGCTTTGTTTATGTATGCCATAGTCTGTTATCAAAAGCCACATCCAAGAAAATTTTGTCTTTTATCCATGGAATTCTCCAGGCCAGAACACAATAGTGGGTAGCCTTTCCCTTATCCAGGGGATCTTCCCAACCCAGGGGTTGAACCCAGGTCTCTCCCATTGCAGGCAGATTCTTTACCAGCTGAGCTATCAGAGAAGCCTTAACAGGAATGGAAAACCAAATTCCAGATTGGTACCAGCTTATATTCACTGGGAAACAATAGTTATTCACTTAGTCAAAGTAACAAAGATATCAAAGGCAGTTTAATGTCTTAAGAAACTTGTATCATGCACAAAACTCTTTTCACTTGCCACCAACATTTTTTACACATTTTGTATTCATCCGTTTATTTGCCCATTCACAGAACAGACACATGAAAGTTCAGACTTACTTCCTTTTTTCTTTATTAGAATGCAATTCCATGCCTTACACCTTTTTATTGAAAACACATGTCCTACTTTCTTTCGGCAACCATGAACTGTGCTTTGTATTATTGTTTTGTAGATTGGTAAATATAAATCACCCAAAGCTACGTCATTTGTAAAAGTCTCTTCACCATGTCTATGTTAATCAGATCAATAAACAAACATCAATACCAGGTATCAATTTAACAGTGAGACAGGGATCAAGACCATCCTCACGGAAAAGAAATGCAAAAAAGCAAAATGGCTGTCTGGGGAGGCCTTACAAATAGCTGTTCAAAGAAGAGAAGCGAAAAGCAGAGGAGAAAAGGAAAGAGATAAACATCTGAATGCAGAATTCCAAAGAATAGCAAGAAGAGATAAGAAAGCCTTCTTCAGCGATCAATGCAAAGAAATAGAGGAAAACAACAGAATGGGAAAGACTAGAGATCTCTTCAAGAAAATCAGAGATACCAAGGGAACATTTCATGCAAAGATGGGCTCAATAAAGGACAGAAATGGTATGGACCTAACAGAAGCAGAAGATATTAAGAAGAGATGGCAAGAATACACAGAAGAACTGTACAAAAAAGATCTTCACAACCCAGATAATCACGATGGTGTGATTACTGACCTAGAGCCAGACATCCTGGAATGTGAAGTCAAGTGGGCCTTAGGAAGCATCACTCGAAAAAAGCTAGTGGAGGTGATGGAATTCCAGTTGAGCTATTCCAAATCCTGAAAGATGATGCTATGAAAGTGCTGCCCTCAATATGCCAGCAACTTTGGAAAACTAAGCAGTGGTCACAGGACTGGAAAAGGTCAGTTTTCATTCCAATGCCAAAGAAAGGCAATGCCAAAGAATGCTCAAACTACCACACAATTGCACTCATCTCACACGCTAGTAAAGTAATGCTCAAAATTCTCCAAGCTAGGCTTCAGCAATATGTGAAGCATGAACTTCCTGATGTTCAAGCTGGTTTTAGAAAAGGCAGAGGAACCAGAGAT
>NW_011494690.1:322726-325774 GCF_000754665.1 Bison bison bison | reverse complement strand
TGCAGATGACACCACCCTTATGGCAGAAAGTGAAGAGGAACTAAAAAGCCTCTTGATGAAGGTGAAAATGGAGAGTGAAAAAGTTGGCTTAAGGCTCAACGTTCAGAAAACGAAGATCATGGCATCCGGTCCCATCACTTCATGGGAAATAGGTGGGGAAACAGAGGAAACAGTGTCAGACTTTATATTTCTGGGCTCCAAAATCACTGCAGATGGTGAAAGCAGCCATGAAATTAAAAGACGCTTACTCCTTGGAAGAACAGTTACGACCAACCTAGATAGCATATTGAAAAGCAGAGACATTCCTTTGCCAACAAAGGATCGTCTAGTCAAGGCTATGGTTTTTCTTGTGGTCATGTATGGATGTGAGAGTTGGACTGTGAAGAAGGCTGAGCGCCGAAGAATTGATGCTTTTGAAGTGTGGTGTTGGAGAAGACTCTTGAGAGTCCCATGGACTGCAAGGAGATCCAACCAGTCCATTCTGAAGGAGATCAGCCCTGGGATTTCTTTGGAAGGAATGATGCTAAAGCTGAAACTCCAGTACTTTGGCCACCTCATGGGAAGAGTTGACTCATTGGAAAAGACCCTGATGCTGGGAGGGATTGGGGAGAGGAGGAAAAGGGGACGACAGAGGATGAGATGGCTGGATGGCATCACTGACTCAATGGACGTGAGTCTCAGTGAACTCTGAGAGTTGGTGATGGACAGGGAGGCCAGGCGTGCTGCGATTCATGGGGTCGCAAAGAGTCGGACACGACTGAGCGACCAATCTGATCTGATCTGATATCCCTGTTCACACAAGCCTGAAATTCATTTTGTTTAACTTCCTTGAATTTAGAACTCTTTGATTTGGAAGTGCTTATTTCCTTTTAGGCAAATTAAATAGAGCTCATTGACCAATTAGGCTTCAGCAATATTGTACAAAGACGGAGACACACACTGAGACACACATAAATCTGGACAAACAGAGACCTCAGTTTTCCACTTGAAATTTGAAATGTCTATTTGCCTTTTTTTTTCCCTTGACCTGAAGTTTGCCCATAGCTGGAGTTCCAGATAAAGGGGGCTGTGTACCTCAAGGACATGATAAGAGTTAACTTCAGGTTTTTTCCAAGGCATGTTTTTGTTTCTCATGCAGGATCAAAGCTCCAAAAAAAAAAAAAAAAAAGATATTTTCACAAGACAGCTTTTTCCTAATTGCGTGTGCAAAAAGAACCAGTTTTGTAATTTCAAAAATATTTCATTGTAACCAATTTTTTTCTGGCATCTAAAGAATATCATGGCCATTCACTGTCAAAAATGTCATCTCTCCCTTTTGTAGTCATAGTTTCATAGCTAAAATTTTCAAACCAGAGAGTGTTGAAGTTGGCTCTGATGACCAGGGTAGACTGACTGATAAGATGTTGTCCCAACAGGGATTGTTTCTCTTCGAAGGTGAGGTCTTCTCCTAAAGCAAAGAAAGCCTGTATATAAGGGACTTCTTAGGCTTTGGGGATCAAATTATCCTATTTTTTCAAGATACAATTCAAAGGGGGTGGTTCTGGAACCACTAAGTCTCACCTGTAAGAGAGAAAAAAGCCGTGCCCAGTGCCAGGGCTTTTTTCCATTGGAGGCTTCCCTCCCTGCTATAGATAGGGTAGAGACAGGTCTTCCAACTAATCTTCCTTTTTGGCCAGAGTTAACCTGTCTTTTACCAATGCAGGTGTCCTATTACCATCCCTCATCATTCTACCACCGAGGCAGGGTAGACAGGCACCAGAGGTAGACCTGATGGCACCCCAGACTGATGTAAAATTCCTCACCATTAAAACCTTTGCCTGATTTCTGTTCCTCCTCTGATGCCACCCAGGGTGATATATGATAGCGAAAGAGGTGGTGAACGGCCAGCCAGCGAGAAAAATAAAAGTGAATTTTGTTCTCAAGCTATTATGGCCAATCTTTCCAGTTCATTTCCACAGATTCCACAGAAAGAATATCAAAAGAGTTGAGACAAAAGCCACCAGAGAGCCTCCTCTGGTCCACTAAGAGCCAGTGTTACCAAAGGCAGAAGTCCACTGCACTTCTAACCTGACCAAATCTTAGGATTCCCAACAATCTTAGGATTCCCCCTCAGAAATCTCATAGTCGCCAGCAGTGCTTCCATTCATATACACCACAGGTACAGCCATTACAAGGACTCAGTTCAGATTGCTGAGGTAGGCAGGTCAGAGAGCAACTTCTACATGAGAGACATTCCTGAAGCCAGAGGTCCACCCAGCTCCTGAACATGCTCCTGTATGCAGAGCATGAAAAGACAACCCAGGTGTAACTTTGGCTTCTAGCAAGACTAGGTGCTTCAGGACTGTCAATCCAAATGTGAGGTCTCAATAATAGTACATAGTAACAGCATGGATTGCAAGTCCCTTGAAAATCTATGATTCGACAGACTAGATTCAGATCAATCACTCAGTCGTGTCCAACTCTTTGCGACCCCATGAATCACAGCACGCCAGGCCTCCCTGTCCATCACCAACTACCGGAGTTCACCCAGACTCACGTCCATCGAGTCAGTGATGCCATCCAGCCATCTCATCTTCTGTCATCCCCTTCTCCTCTGCCCCCAATCCCTCCCAGCATCAGAGTCTTTTCCAATGAGTCAACTCTTCGCATGAGGTGGCCAAAATACTGGAGTTTCAGCTTTAGCATCATTCCTTCCAAAGAAATCCCAGGGCTGATCTCCTTCAGAATGGACTGGTTGGATCTCCTTGCAGTCCAAGGGACTCTCAAGAGTCTTCTCCAACACCACAGTTCAAAAGCATCAATTCTCGGTGCTCAGCCTTCTTCACAGTCCAACTCTTACATCCATACATGACCACAAGAAAAACCATAGCCTTGACTAGACGATCCTTTTTTGGCAAAGTAATGTCTCTGCTTTTCAATATGCTATCTAGGTTGGTCATAACTTTCCTTCCAAGGAGTAAGCGTCTTTTAATTTCATGGCTGCTTTCACCATCTGCAGTGATTTTGGAGCCCAGAAAAATAAAGTCTGACACTCTTTCCACTGTTTCC
>NW_011494690.1:321541-321909 GCF_000754665.1 Bison bison bison | reverse complement strand
GAGGTGGCAAGAATACACAGAAGAACTGTACAAAAAGAGCTTCACGACCCAGATAATCACGATGGTGTGATCACTCACCTAGAGCCAGACATCCTGGAACTGTGAAGTCAAGTGGGCCCTTAAAAAGCATCACTAATGAAAAAAGCTAGTGGAGGTGATGGAATTCCAGTTGAGCTATTCCAAATCCTGAAAGATGATGCTATGAAAGTGCTGCCCTCAATATGCCAGCAAATTTGGAAAACTCATCAGTGGCCACAGGACTGGAAAAGGTCAGTTTTCATTCCAATCCCAAAGAAAGGCAAATGCCAAAAGGATGCTCAAAACTCCCGCACAATTGCACTCAATCTCACATGCTAGTAAAAATAATG
>NW_011494690.1:318857-321441 GCF_000754665.1 Bison bison bison | reverse complement strand
AAGAGATCTCTAGTCTTTCCCATTCTGTTGTTTTCCTCTATTTCTTTGCATTGATTGCTGAAGAAGGCTTTCTCATCTTTTCTTGCTGTTCTTTGGAACTCTGCATTAAGATGTTTATATCTTTCCTTTTCTCCTCTGCTTTTCGCTTCTCTTCTTTTCACAGCTATTTGTAAAGCCTCCCCAGACAGCCATTTTGCTTTTTTGCATTTCTTTTCCATGGAGATGGTCTTGATCTAGGTCTTAATCTAATAGATTAGATTAGTAGTTTCAATTCCCAGGCAGTTACGAAATGGTCAAAGAGACCAGGAAAAGGTGACCAAGAAAGGAAAGTTTGGTCCACATGCTTCACTATTTCTGGTTGCTCCCCTTGCAGAGTCATTGGGTGCCTCTTGGCATTGGCAGGTTGTTATAAACCCCTGACAGGCTCCCCTTTTGGGGCTCCCCTTTGTCATGATGAGGCACCACAGAACTGCAAAGCTGGGCTTTAATCTTGCTTCATCCTTGTTTTGTGCACCTCTGGCTTTTGATCACTCACTCACACAAGCACACCATAGAGTTAGTAGAGAATGTATTTACTAGGAGAACAAAACAACTAGAGCTCCAGCGTCCTTACCTTGTCTTCAAGATCCTGGACGAGCCCCCAAGATGATAGCTTACGGTGAATGAGTCTGCCCGATTACTAGTCTCTGAAGGAGTTTACTCCGGGACCAAAGACAGGTCTCAGTCACTCAGAGCTTTGTGTGCAAAATCTTATTTAAAGTGATAGAACAGAGAAAGCTTCTGACATAGACATCAGAAGGGGGTAGAAAGAGTACCCGCCTCACTAGTTTAAGCAGGACCTTATATACTTCTCAACTAGCTGCTGAGAATAGATAAAAAGAATACCTCAAGGTTCTAAGAGTTCTGCCAGATCCTTTCCCAAGGCATACATCCTGAGATAACTTTGGCACAAAATTAGCCAGGGAGAACAGTTTCCAGACAATGTCTCTGGGTGAGATATACTGTTGCTGTGTAATCTGGGTACAAGTCTTGAGAAACAGGTTCCCAGGCAAGATTTGTTACAATTATAATCATTAACATAGACCCTAAGAGAAGCATTTCCATGAGTAAGGCATTGTGGTGTGTGATCATTAGTTCCTGACCTAAAGAAAGGCCAGTTCTTGGGCAAGACACATTGTTGCACAAGGTCTAAGGAAAGCATGAGTGAGAATATTCTTCTACTTAAAGGTCCTTGGACTGCCTGCCTAAGCTTTAACTCTTTCACTATGTACATTTTTAACTTTTGTGCTGCAACTAACATCTCCTCTTTCAAATCTGCATTCTTACCCACAGTTTCAGTCCAGTTCAGTTCAGCTCAGTCGCTCAGTCGTTTCCGACTCTTTGCGACCCCATGAATTGCAGCACCCCAGGCCTCCCTGTCCATCACCAACTCCCGAAGTTTACACAAACTCATGTCCATGGAGTCGGTGATGCAACCCAGCCATCTCATCCTCTGTCGTCCCCTTCTCCTCCTGCTCCCAATCCCTCCCAGCATCAGAGTTTATGATTTCCCAAATGTATTGGTTCAAGTCTGTATTTTCTTCTACTACCTTTTTTTCTGATCTATACTCTATGAAGAAGAAGAAGTGGAAGTCGCTTAGTCGTGTCCAACTCTTTGAGATTCCATAGACTTTAGCCTGCCAGGCTCCTCTGTCCATGCAATTCTGCAGGAAAGAATACTGGAGCGGGTTGCTATTTCCTTCTCCAGGGGATCTTCCCAATCCAGCGATTGAATGCAGGTCTCCCACATTGCAGGCATATTCTTTACCATCTGAGTCACCAGAGAAGCCCATATTCTTGAGTCTTGGTCTATCAAACTAACACTTTAAACTAACAGATTCCACACAAGTGATTGCCACTGAGGGAGCCTTTCTTAACCTCTCTTAATGTCTTTCCCAAGACTAGCTGAGTTTCCCTCTTTATTTTTATGTCACTATGATATTTTGGAATTATCCTTTGTATAACACTTTACTTATGCCACTATATTTAAAATAGGACTTCGCTTCACCAAATTTTGAGTGCCTTTGAAACCAAGTCTTCTGTCTCATAATTGTTATAATCTCAGTATCCATCATTTAGTAGACACTAAATCAACACTTGTCAAATGATAGAATTAAAAATAAACAGATTTTTGTTTCATACTCAGTTGAATATAACATTAAGCTCTTGACATTTTGAAATAAAAAAAAAAAAATTAAGCAACGTATTTCTACCAATGATGTTTTAGAAAATGTTTTCTCTTTTATACTAATAGTTTCCTTTGTTTAAGGAAGCTAATTAGTAAAGTACTTGACTTTCTTCAGTAGCCTAAAAATTTTAGATCTTCACAGTGATTTTAACATTTCAGTATTAAGATAACTTTATTTGTTTCCTTATTATGCTGTTGATAGGATTCAATCCATCCCACTGTCCAGTTCTATAAATAGCTGCCTTTACAAAAAATTATTTGTTCTTTTCATTTAATGCTTTCTAGTTGTATATATATGTATATGTATGTGTGTGTGTGTGTATATATATATATATATATATATATATATATACAGAG
>NW_011494690.1:261073-318757 GCF_000754665.1 Bison bison bison | reverse complement strand
CAGAGTAACAAAGATATCTGAGATCTGTAGAGTGAGTTAGCTAGCTGAATCCAGGAGAGCTGATGGATTAGTTTCAATCTAAGTCAGAAGGGTTGAGAACTAGAAAAGACAATGCTGTCATTCCAGTCCAAAAGCCAGAGACATAAGAAAGGCCAGTGTTTCAGTTCAAATTTGAAATCAGGAAAATAGCCAATCATCCGATTTAAAGACTATCAGACAGAAAACATTCTCCCTTACTTAGAGGAAGGTAAGCTTTTTAATTTTTTTTTTTAATTTAAGCTATCAACAAATGAGGCTCATCTACATTACAGAAACCGATCTATTCCACTCTGCCAATTTAAATGATAATTGTATCCAAAACACCCTCACAAAAACACCTAGAAAAATGTCTGTAGAAATGTCTGGCCACTTTGTGGTCCACTCAGTGTGACACATAAAATTAACAAATACTGTGTCTATAATTACATTTGCATTATGCATGTAAAATTTCTTTCTATTATAAAAATGCTGTTGTGTGTGTGTGTGTGTGTGTGTTAGTCATTAAGTCATTTCTGACTCTTTGTGACTCCATGGACTATAGCCCACCAGGCTCCTCTGTCCATAGAATTCTCCAGGCAAGCATACTGGTGTGGGTTGCCATTCCCTTCTCTGGGAAGCTTACTGATTCAGGGATTGAACCCGAGTCTCCTGCATTGTGGGCAGATTTTTTACCATCTAAGCCTCCAGGGAAGCTCCAAAATGCTATACATTATTTCAATTATAATGTTCATGTCACATTTAAAAATCTAGGGGAAGAATCTCAAGGGCATATAAGAATATGGAATGACCACGCTGGGATCAATTGTGGAGAAGGTCAGGATATAGTTGAACAATGAATGTCACTGATGGAGTAGAAGTACAGTTCAACCATGTCCCCATGGTCAGATAGAAGACAAGAGACCATGTTTTTGGAGTGACTGTATTTATACCCATGATGTGTCATGCTAAGTTGCTTCAATCATTTACTATTCTTTGCAACCCTATGGACTATAGCCTGCCAGTGTCCCTTGTCCATGGGATTTTCCAGGCAAGAACACAGGAGTGGGTTGCTCTGCCCTCCTGCAGAGGATCTTCCCTACCCAGGGATTGAGCCCATGTCTCTTGCATCTTCTGCACTAATAGGCAGGTTCTTTACCACTAGTGCTACCCTGGAAGCCCGTTTTTACACATTAACCCTTAAATCCATTGATTGATGAAAAAGGAATATCTTTCTTTGTCATGGGAAGTCCAAAATGGGTGTGTCTGATGAGTATATAGTCTTGTTAAAGGTCACTCAGGTACCTAGGTCCCCCTGCAATTTGGTCTAGCCTGCTTTAGAATTCTGAATCCTTTGATTTCAGCCAGCATGTCTAATAAAGGAGGTAGAGATAACACATGGGAAATATTTGGCCAGGGCTAGAAATGACCTTTGTAATTTCTGACTTAACTTGCCACAAACTGAGTCACATGACCATACTAGCTGTAGACAGCCTTAGAAGTGAAGTATGGCTCTGTCCACGAAAAAGGAAAAATGGTTTGGAGAACAAAGGGGCGATTTCTGCCGCAAATGAGAAACAAACCAGTGCAGATTTTATAGCAATGAAACAAAAAATTGAGGTAGAGTCCAGAGGGTCTCCTCTGAAATTATTTTATGTGGTATATTGGATTATCTAAAGATAATGCAAAGAACAAATTCAACATTGAAATTTCTCCCTTGTAAAAGGATCTTTGTTTGTCTTCTATAAAGTATAAAATTCTCTCTATATTTTTTCAAATAGACATTTTATAAAAATTTGCCAATAGATATCTATAAATATATGAATTAACATAATTTAAAAAACTGAATATTCCTGAAAATGCATAATAAATATCATGACATTTCCCCCCATAGTTTATGCCTAAGCTTTAGTAGTAATATTTTTAACCCTAAGTCAATAGAAAAAAAAAAAAGTTACGAGTTAGACTCTGATTAAAGAGTAAATCTTCTCCAAAACCTATTGGAATCAATAGGGAATTTAGAAAAAATTAATAAAAAATACACAAAACTTTTTAGGTGTCACTGAAGTCAAGAAAATGAAAATTAAACTACCCAAAATGTTTGATTTTGCTATTAGAATTTGAAAAGACAATTATTAAAATAAACATTGAGCCTGAAGGGCAATCTTTAAAGGTAAATATAATTCTGAAATTAAAGAACAAGGATATAGACAGGTAGAAACTGCAATAAAAACTATCATCTTTCTCAGACAAATTTTTAGTAAAATAATTATATTATGCATTTATGTACGTGTGTATATGTATATCTTTTAGCTGTTAGTTTGTGCAAGTGTGTTTTTTATATATATATATATATATGAATATGTACTATAAATATATAGTTATTGGTTTAAATACTATTACTCATGTCAGCAATAGTCTGGAATATAACCATTAATGGATATCTTGATAAGTGCTTAATAAGTTTGTGATATTATCACATATATTATCCAGTATAAAATATCCTTTTTAAACAAATGTTCATATTAAAAAGATATTTTAAATGTATATATATATATATATATATAGATACTAAGAATACATTTTAAAATTAAATAAATTGTCAATGAGAAGATAAAATGGCTCAGTCGTGTCTGACTCTTTGCAACCCATGGACTATACAGCCCATGGAATTCTCCAGTCCAGAATACTGGAGTGGGTTGTCTTTCCCTTCTCCAGGGGATCTTTCCAATCCAGGAATAGGACCAGGGTCTCCTGCATTGCAGGCAGATTCTTTACCAACTGAGCTATCAGGGAAGCGCATAAAATGGTTAAGGTTTTTAAAATTTCTTCATAGAGTTGGACTTTTCTGAATCACTTTGCAAGTCAAAGCCATCAGTCAGCTCAGTTCAGTTCAGTTGCTCAGTCATGTCCGACTCTTTGCGACCACATGAATCGCAGCACGCCAGGCCT
Source organism: Bison bison bison (assembly GCF_000754665.1). Classification (NCBI taxonomy): domain Eukaryota; kingdom Metazoa; phylum Chordata; class Mammalia; order Artiodactyla; family Bovidae; genus Bison; species Bison bison. The sequence continues at coordinate 315,790 of NW_011494690.1, read as the reverse complement.
CTGTGTCCATCACCAATGGCCGGAGTTCACTCAGACTCACGCCCATTGAGGCATTGATGCCATCCAGCCATCTCATCCTCTGTTGTCCCCTTCTCCTCCTGCCCCCAATCCCTCCCAGCATCAGAGTCTTTTCCAATGAGTCAACTCTTCGCATGAGGTGGCCAAAGTACTGGAGTTTCAGCTTTAGCATCATTCCTTCCAAAGAAATCCCAGGGCTGATCTCCTTTAGAATGGACTGGTTGGATCTCCTTGCAGTCCAAGGGACTCTCAAGAGTCTTCTCCAACACCACAGTTCAAAAGCATCAATTCTTCGGCACTCAGCTTTCTTCACAGTCCAACTCTCACATCCATACATGACCACTGGAAAAACCATAGCCTTGACTAGATGGACCTTTGTTGGCAAAGGAATGTTTCTGCTTTTCAATATGCTATCTAGATTGGTCGTAACTGTTCTTCCAAAGAGTAAGCGTCTTTTAATTTCATGGCTGAAGTCACCTTCTGTAATGATTTTGGAGCCCAAAAATATAAAGTCTGACACTGTTTCCACTGTTTCCCCATCTATTTCCCATGAAGTGATGGGACCGGATGCCATGATCTTCGTTTTCTGAATGTTGAGCTTTAAGCCAAATTTTTCACTCTCCTCTTGCACTTTTATCAAGAGGCTTTTTAGTTCCTCTTCACTTTCTGCCATAAGGGTGGTGTCATCTGCATATTTGAGGTTATTGATATTTCTCCCGGCAATCTTGATTCCAGCTTGTGCTTCTTCCAGCCCAACGTTTCTCATGATGTACTCTGCATAGAAGTTAAATAAGCAGGCTGACAATACACAGCCTTGATGTACTCCTTTTCCTATTTGGAACCAGTCTGTTGTTCCATGTCCAGTTCTAACTGTTGCTTCCTGACCTACATATAGGTTTCTCAAGAGGCAGGTTAGGTGGTCTGGTATTCCCATCTCTTTCAGAATTTTCCATAGTTTATTGTGATCCACACAGTCAAAGGCTTTGGCATAGTCAATAAAGCAGAAATAGATGTTTTTCTGGAACTCTCTTGCTTTTTTGATGATCCAAGCCATAGATACATACTATTTCCACACAGTATCATCTCTTTCCAATAAAGAGTTATGCAGCAACTCTTTATTCTCCAATAAAGAGTGTATAGCATTTTTTTAAGTGTATTTTCTCTTTAAGGATTTTCTTCCAACAATGTTTAATATTTTTCCAAGTTGTTGACATCAATTTTTATGTTCTGATGCTTGTTCTTAATCAATACTTCCTGCAAGTAAGTGTTTTCACACAACAAATAGGGTTTATGTGCCTGCTTTCACTGTTTCTTAGTTTGTTGACTAAATTGTTGAGAGTTTACAGTTGGGCAGTCACACCACCAAGCACAGCAGCCAAGTTGGCACATGCTGGGTTGATAGTAATTTTAAATGTTATTGATTGTCAGACAATGTCAGTGATACTGAAAAGTATAAAAACTGCTTTTAATATAGTAATATCAAGTTCTTGAAAATGAATGGATGTTGTCACATGGACAATCAATTTCTTCTTTCCTCCAGTTCATAGTTTATTAATAGGGTTTAATGATAGAATAGAAATTTATACTAAAATGCATATAGAATCAGAATTTAAGGCCACCTTCCATCTTGCTGTTAGATATATTTTCATAAAAAAGTATCATTAAAATCATACACTTTATAGGATCAGCCACATGGCCAATGAGAAAGTATTGCATTCCAGAGGTTCACTGTATTTGGTTACATGAAATAGTTTGTATATGAACAGTTTCTTGTCCAGTAATTGTCAGACAAGTTTTTGTATTCAAGAAAAATATATTTGAGTACTCACTATATTCTAAGAAGTGCCCTGTTGTTGTCTTTTAGTTGCTAAATTGTGTCTGACTCTTTGCAACCCCATGGACTATAGCCCAACAGGCTTCTCTGTCATGGGCTTTCCCAGGCAAGAATACTGGAATGGGTTGCCACTTCCTTCTCCAGGTGATATCCTGGCCCAGGGATATTCCTGACCCATGTCTCCTGCTTGGCAGGCAGATTCTTTACCACTGAGCCTCCTGGGAACCCCAAGAAGTGCCTTGGTGTACACATATAAAAATAGGTTAAATTTAACTTTCAACTCTAATGTAATTTTTAGAAAATGAAGAGAACAAGAAATAATCATGTAAAAGTGCAATAAGGAATGCCATAAATGAGTATGGGGCATAATGCAATCGGTGTACAGAAGAGGGAATTATGAATTGTCAAGATATACAAACATTTTTAGAGCTTAAATTTATAGGACTTTGTTCAAGAAGGAACATCAATGGATAAGGCTATTCCAGGCAGATGAAATAGCATAAGCCAAGACCCAGATGTAAGGAGAGAAGTAGTTTGGCCCTGCTGAAATTATTCACTACATTTAGAGAAATATTATATTAATAAAAATGATATTATATTTCCATATAAGATGGTATGCTGCAGCTAAATCGCTTCAGTGGTGTCCGACTCCATGCGACCCCATAGACGGCAGCCCACCAGGCTCCCTTGTCCCTGGGATTTTCCAGGCATGAACACTGGAGTGGGTTGCCATTTCCTTCCCCAATGCATGAAAGTGAAAAGTGAAAGTGAAGTCACTCAGTCGTATCCGAATCTTTGCGACCCCATATAGCCTACCAGGCTCCTCTGTCCATGGGATTTCCCAGACAAGAGTACTGGAGTGGGGTGCCATTGCTTTCTCCAATAAGATGGTATACATCCATGTAAATATGCTAAGAATTTCAAGCTTAATCATTGACACATGAAGCAAAAATAAACCTTTGCTGGTATTGTGAAAAATAGATTAAAGATGAAATTATGGAAAGTTGACATTATATTATAAAAAAAACCTAAACTCAAGATGATGAGGTTTAATTAAGATGCTACGTTTGGCAATAGATGTTAGAAAATAAAATGGAGCAGCATGGAGAAGATAAAATTGGTAATCAACTAGGAAAATGGGTAAGATGGAAAAAAAGTTGATTAATAGCATTAATTAATGAATAAACCCCATGATCAATGATGAGACTTTTTAAAGCTCGATGTAAGACATCTGTCTCTCTCTAGATAGATGATGATAAAAAGATATTGATAGGTGATATGTAAAGATATAGTTGATAAGTAGATGGTAAGCACAGATGTAGATATTTGCATAGAGACATCACATACATACAATATCAATTATATATATGATATATAATGTATATGATAAAATATATACACAATAAAATAGAGATGATCCAGTTGTTAGCACTTGTGGTATTTCAGGTTTAAGGGAAACAAGGTCCACAGCCCCTTGACTATATATACACACATGACACATACCTAAGAAGATCTGTGTATTACATTTTTTTGGACATAGAGAAAAAGAATACTCACCAGTACCTTTTAATCTAGCATGCCTTAAATATTAGATATTATTAAAAGACTGATATTATTGAAAGCCATTAAGCTTAAGCAAAATGAGTTAATTACTGTTTTAAATACTTTTACTTTGTTACTATCACTCTCCATGTTATCACTTAAAGTTGTTAAATCTAATCAGTCTATTTGTTTACTGTTTTACACTAGAAGTAAGGCTTAATCTAATTATTATTCAACAAATGGTTTTTGACATAGCAATAGTAAAAACAATATTTTTTCACAGATAGATTACTCTATTATTCTTGGGTTCTTTACTACTACAGAACTAACATAGAAACCCAGAAAAAGCAGATAAAAGGATGCCAAAGTATTTTAAAGTAAGTAATAATGAATATGCAAATTTTGCTAAAATAATAAAGAATAAAAATATCACCTTTGCCTCCTTTGCTTTTTGTTTCTCTTCTTTTCTCAGCTATTTGTAAGGCCTCCTCAGACAACCATTTTGCCTTTTTGCATTTCTTTTTCTTAGGGATGGTTTTGATCACAGCCTCCTGTAGAATGTTACAAACTTCCGTCCATAGTTCTTCAGGCACTCTGTCTATCAGATCTAATCCCTTGAATCTACTTATCACTTCCACTGTATATTCATAAGGGATTTGATTTAGGTCATACCTGAATGGCCTAATGGTTTTCCCTGCTTTCTTAAATTTAAGCCTGAATTTTGAAATAAGGAACCACAGTCAGCTTCTGGTCTTGTTTTTGCTGACTGTATAGAGCTTTTTCATCCTTGTCTGAAAAGAACATAATCAATCTGATTTTGATATTGACCATCTGGTGATGTCCATGTGTATAGAGTCATCTCTTGGGTTGTTGGAGAAGGGTGTTTTTCTTGACAAAACTGTTAGCCTTTGCCATGCTTCAGTGTCTCCTAACTTCTTACTTTTGCATTCCAATCACCTGTGATGAAAAGAACATCTTTTTTTGGTATTAATTCTAGAAGATTTTGTATATCTTCATAAAACTGGTCAACCTCAGCTTCTTCAGCATTAGTGGTTGGGGCATAGATTTGCATTATTGTAAACGACTGAGCGACTGAACTGAACTGAACCGAATGTTGAATGGTTTGCCTTGGAAACTAACAGAGATCATTCTATTGTTTATGAGGTTGCACCAAAGTCCTGCATTTTGGACTTTTTTGTTGACTCTGAGGGCTACTCCACTTTTTCTAAGTGATCCTTGTCCATGTGCATGTGTGCTAAGTCACTTCACTCGTGTCTTTACAACCCCATGGACTGTAGCCCTCCAGGGTCCTCTGTCCAAGGGATTCTCCAGGCAAGAATATTGGAGTGGGTTGCCATTTCCTTCTTGAGGAGGTCTTCCCAATTCAGGGATCGAACCTGTGTATCTTACATCTCCTGCCTTGGCAAGTGAGTTCTTTACTACTAGCACCACCTATGAAGGCATTTTTCCCACAGTAGTAGATATAATGGTCACCTGGATCCAATTCATCCATTCCTGTTCATTTCAGTTCACTGATTCCTAAGACACTGATGTTTAATCTTGCCATCTCCTGCTTGCCTACACCCAGCTTACCTTTATTCACAGACCTAACATTCCAGGTTCCTATGCAATACTGTTTTTACAGCATCAGACTTTATACTTTCACCACTAAACACACCCACAACTGAGCATCATTTCTGCTTTGGCCCAGTCACTTCATTCTTACTGGAGCTATTTGTAATTGCCCTCCACTCTTCCCCAGTAGCATATTGGACACCTTCTAACCTGGGGGCTCATCTTCCAGTGTCATAACTTTTTAGCTTTTTCATAATATTCATGGGGTTATCTGGGCAAGAATACTGGAGTGGGTTTCCATTTTCTCCTTCAGTACTGTATTTTTATTAGGGTATAGTTACTTTACTCCTTGAAAGGAAAGTTATGACCAACCTAGATAGCATATTCAAAAGCAGAGACATTACTTTGCCAAAAAAGGTTCGTCTAGTCAAGGCTATGGTTTTTCCTGTGGTCATGTATGGATGTGAGAGTTGGACTGTGAAGAAGGCTGAGCACCGGAAGAATTGATGCTTTTGAACTGTGGTGTTGGAGAAGACTCTTGAGAGTCCCTTGGACTGCAAGGAGATCCAACCAGTCCATTCTGAAGGAGATCAGCCCTGGGATTTCTTTGGAGGGAATGATGCTAAAGCTGAAACTCCAGTACTTTGGCCACCTCATGCGAAGAGTTGACTCATTGGAAAAGACTCTGATGCTGGGAGGGATTGGGGGCAGGAGGAGAAGGGGACAACAGAGGATGAGATGGCTGGATGGTATCATTGACTCGATGGACATGAGTCTGAGTGAACTCCGGGAGTTGGTGATGGACAGGGAGGCCTGGCGTGCTGAGATTCATGGGGTCGCAAAGAGTCAGACACGACTGAGCGACTGATCTGATCTGATCTAAGTTACTTTACAGTGTCGTGTTAATTACTGCTGCTGCTGTTGTTTAGTCTCTAAGTCATGTCTGACTCTTTGTGACTCCATGGTCACAAAGCCTGATAGCTTGCCAGGCTACTCTGCCCATGGGATTTTCCAGGCAAGAATACTGGAGTGGGTTGCCATTTCTTCCTCCAGGGGATTTCCCCAACTCATGGATTGAACATGCATCTCCTGAAGTGGCAAACAGTTTATTTACCAATGAGCCATTAGGGAAGCCCAGTTTCTGCTGTACAAGGAAGAAATGTACAGCAAATGTTCTGTGCTAGGTTGCTTCAGTCGTGTCCGACTCTTTGTGACTCCATGGACTGTAGCCCACCAGCGTGAACATGGGATTTTTAAGATAAGAATACTGAAGCGGGTTGTCCTGCCCTCTTCCAGGGGATCGTCCTGACCCAAGGATTGAACTCGCATCTCCTGAATTGCAGGTGGTTTCTTTAACACTGAGCCTTTGGGGAAGCTCGCAAACCAGCTATATGTATACACATATCCTTTCCCACTTGCACCTCCCTCTCACCCTCTCCCCCATCACACCGTCTAGATCACTACACATCACCGAGCTGAGCTCCCTCCATTATACAAGTAGGTTCCTACCAGCTATCTGTTTTACACATGGCAGTGCACATAGGTCAATCCCAATTATACTCATGGATAGTTGGGTAATAATGCAATAGAAAACCATACAAGGCAGTGCTGGAAATCTATGTTGCTTGAAGTGAAGATTTATTGATAAGACATCACATCAGAATTTGTAAAAGACAGAGACTAACATTGTAGTGAATAAAATTAGTCCTCTCTGTTTTTGAAATAATCAGTAAGTTATGCAAACCATAAATGGGATGAGGAAAATTCCTAACTTACACATCATATCCATTGAATACACTCAGACCCAACTCTAGTCAAGATATGTGCCTGACCAGATATCTAAAGCTTATATGTGAATCCAACTTGCTCTTATGCCCATAGATTTCCATTTATCACCAGCAACCAATAGAGTGTCCTAAGAGGGTCCCTTGGACTGCAAGGAGATCCAACCAGTCCATCCTAAAGGAAATCAGTCCTGAATATTCATTGGAAGGACTGATGCTGAAGTTGAAACTCCAATACTCTGGCCACCTGATATGGAAAACTGACTCATTTGAAAAGACCCTGATGCTGGGAAAGATTGAAGGCAGGAGGAGAGGGGGATGACACATGATGAGAGGGTTAGATGGCATCACCGCTCAGTGGATATGAGTTTGAGTAAACTCTGGGAGCTGGTGATGGACAGGGAGGCCTGGTGCGCTGCAGTCTATGGGGTCGCAAAGAGTCGGATACAACTGAGTGACTGAACTGAACTGAAGAGTAACTGAGAATTTCCAAGTGTTCTTCAAATGTCCCATAAGTCAAAAGACAAGCTAAAGATGTTCAAACTTCAGCTCTAAGCTTTAGGCAAACATATTTTAGATGATATTTATCATTCCCTTAAAAGTCAACCATAAATTGAATAGCCCATTGCTGGATGTAAGATTACCATTAAAATGCAAATATAGCAAATTTATGATTAGATTTATTGACCTTTAAACAATATAAAATTAGAACCAGTTATATTTCATTTTTTCTAAGATATTTGTGTATAACAAATCCATAGTCTGATATAGTCAGAAACCACTGACAGGCCACCAGCAAAATGTTAATTTGTAAGCCACAATAATGAACCTCTGGCTGAAGTAAAACCACATTTCCTCATAGATTCAGAAGAAATAGGAGTCACTCCTGTGGATCATTTGTGCTGCATTCTTTTGGCATGTGCTGCATGCTAAGTCACTTCATTTGTCTGCAGCTCTTTGTACCCCATAGACGGTAGCTCACCAGGCTCCTCTGTCCAGGGATTCTCCAGGCAAGAATGCTTGAATGGATTGCCGTGTCCTCCTCCAGGGAATCTTCCCAACCCAGGAATCAAATTCTTGTCACCTGTGGCTCCTGCACTGCAGGTGGATTCTTTATCATTGAGCCAACATGGAATCTCCTCAAGGGTAACAAAACTTGGTTTTGATTACAACATGAGTGTGTCCTTGGTCGCCCCCTTGTGGTGGACTCAATAAAGTACTCACATGTGACACTCCTTTATCTCTAGATGTTCAAGACCTTCTAGCATTTTATAGTGAAATATGATGCTGAATATAAACTTAAAATATTTTCTTGAACTTTGTGCTGGTGCTTGTTTTATTTCTAAGGTTAAGTATATAACTGAATAATCTGATCAAATTGTGTTATCCTATGTCCCTGGGTGAAATCTAGTCTATATCTTTATTTTCTATTACTGTTTCCCTTTTATATTTGTAGATTTTATTGTTGCTAATAAGAGAGAGTGGCAATAGGCAGGTTTATATGCTCAATAAACCTGACAATGTGAATTAGCTCAGAAGGCCAATAAGAATGTCTCAACACACTAGTGGGTCAAATTTGCCTTGGGTCACTACTCCAGACCTCATATGGACTCTTTTTTCTTTGTTTCCCTGAGAATCAATTTGTTTATTCCATTTACTAGCAGTTGCAGCAAGTAAAGCTTACGGATGGGTGACAGCTGGCATTTGGTAAGGCTATAGACACCCGGGATATAAAAGCAGCATATTTATTTCCAGTTGTCTCAGCTCTTATAGGTTATCCCAGGGTAATATTCATCCCCATCCCGGGAAACTCATGCTTCATCCATGTACTTTACCATAGACTTAAACATCATTTTTACCTTTCACTGAACACACCTACCTAGACGAAGAGTCAGAGAAGCTGAAGGATGATCGTAGGAAAGATGGAATATTTTAGAGGTGAGCAGTTGTGTCTTGCTTGATGTGCAAGCAGTTAAGTAGCAGAATGGGTGATCTGGGGCTTCCTTGGTGGTTCAGTGGTAAAGAATCTGCCTGCCAAACAGGAGATGCAGGTTTGATGCTTGGGTCAGGAAGATCCCCTAGAGGAGGAAATGGCAACCCACTCTAGTATTCTTGCCTGGAAAATCCTATGTACAGAGGAACCTGATGGACTGCAGTCCATGGGGTCACAAAGAATCAGACACGTCTTAGTGACTAAGCAACAATAACAAAAAAAAGGTGATCTACAAAATGGCTGTTGCTTCATTTATTTCAGATACAAGCTACCCTTCATTTTCTTGGACTCTAAGAATTCAACCAATAACAGATAGAAAACTATTCCAGAATTTCCCAAAATCAAAACTTGAATTTACAGTATGGGTAATTATTTACTTTGTACTTTGTATTTACAACTATTTACATAGTATTTATATTGTATTAGGCATTATAAGTAGTCCACAGGTACTTAAAATATATGAAGATGTGCATAGGTTATATGGAGAAGGCAATGGCACCCCACTCCAGTACTCTTGCCTGAAAAATCCCATGGACGGAGGAGCCTGGTCGGCTGCAGTCTATGGGGTCACTAAGAGTCGGACACGACTGAGCGACTTCACTTTCACTTTTCACTTTCATGCATTGGAGAAGGAAATGGCAACCCACTCCGGTGTTCTTGCCTGGAGAATCCCAGGGATGGGGGAGCCTGGTAGGCTGCCGTCTATGGGGTCGCACAGAGTCGGACACGACTGAGCGACTTACTTTCACTTTTCACTTTCATGCATTGGAGAAGGAAATGGCAACCCACTCCGGTGTTCTTGCCTGGAGAATCCCAGGGATGGGGGAGCCTGGTAGGCTGCCGTCTATGGGGTCGCACAGAGTCGGACACGACTGAAGCGACTTAGCAGCAGCAGCAGCAGCATAGGTTATATAGGCAAACCATACTATTTGAGTATCCTAGGATTTTGTTATCGTTGGGGGTCTTGGAATCAATCCCCAAGACCTACTGATTGAGTCTTGTATCACACACAGGAATCTCTTTAATGATGCATCATTATTGGAAATTAGTAGGAAAAGGATTTCTGGGAAAAGCAGTTTGGCCTAGCCAAGTGGATATATTATGAGGGCTTCCCTGGTGGCTCAGATGGTAAAGAATCTGTCTGCAGGAGATCTGGCTTTGATCCCTGTGTCGGGCAGATCCCCTAGACTCAATTATGTTTTATTGTTATTCAGTGTGTTAAAATATATGTGTTAATTAGATTTTTTTAACCTACTTAAAAGCAAACATTTAAAAACTTCTAACATTCCATAAATATACAGATTTGGTAAAACTTAAAATTTCTAGGAATTATTCCCTTAAACTAATATGAAAATATTCAGAGAGACTAAATTTGCTAATAAATATAAAGATTTGCCAATTGGTATAATATTTCATAGAATAATTATGGGGTATTTGAAATACTTTATTGATTATAGTTCAACTATTTTAATTTACATACAAGGATTATTTTGCCTTTCTATTGCTTTTTCTTCAAATATTGTCAATATTTCTAGTAATTGATATTTACTGGAAATACAATAAATCAAATTAGTATAAAAATTTAGTTGTGAAAAATACTTCATCAAATACAAAAATAAATTGAACAAACCAGTGTCTTTGCATAATCATCTCCCTGACAGTAAACTGTTGCAATCATGTTGTCGTGTTCATATTAGGTAGACAGGATTTATTCTTTAGATGATGATAATTGTATTCCAGGAATAAAACAATAACAATGCTTATATATGTTAATTGGTGAAAGAGGATGTATAGATGCATATGTTTTAAGCTAATTTATTTCTGGGTTCATTTACCTTCCCATAGGAGCTTACATTTAATCTGCATTATGTTCTTCTAAATTTATATCCAAACTAGCGTCTGCATGCTTCTGAAAAATTAAATATTGAATACTTTGTTGCAGTAACAATATCAAGTAGAGTTAGACTCTGCTGTTAACACCTGTTATTATGTAGACAATCACTAAGCATACAATGATTTAATAAAGTTATTGTGTGTTTCTATGGTGATAAAGAGCTTGTATTAATAGACAAAAATAGTTGAATAAGCAATAGTGTTTCTTGCATTATAAAGTCTGTTACCATTATCTGTTTAACTCCTTAATCTCATACATTCATTCATCCTAAATCTTCTCAAAGTATATAACAACTTAAAATAGACTCTTTTGTGAAACTCTGTTGGATCTGCAGCTGGTTAATTTGTTCATCTCCAGTAGTGCTGAAATAGCCCAGTGACACCTAAATGCACTCCCTGGCATACTGTGAGAGAGCTAACACATCAATTATAGATGGCTCTGTTAAACTTTCCTGGAATTATGTGTCCCAGGGAGCTAATTTATAGGACTAAAGGATTTGATATAGGTGTCGATTAAACTGAACTTGGATTTCCCATAATTGGCAAATGTTAATTGAAATGTGCTCTCATTTGTCAGTATAGTTCCAGTCTTTAGTATATTAATTCCACAGTTTTCCTTATTTCTCTTCAACATTTCACTAGTAACGTTTATATAAAGTTGAATATGGTATTTTCTAGTGATACTTTTTCTCTGATAGAAGAAGGCTGTAGAAGTTTCTGCCTGTAATTGTTTTACTGAAAAGGAAAGAACATAGTTGCTCATGGCATTGGAGGGCCATGTACAATCCTCCATTATTCCAAACACCTTCCCATGAACTTTTTGGGGAACGTTATCATATCCTGAGTCAGTATCTAAAATCACAAATGAACAGTTTTCTGGTTATCTGGATTGTAGCATAAGGCTGTTATGCTATGCTATGCTATGCTATGCTAAGTCACTTCAGTCGTGTCCAACTCTGTGCGACCCCATAGATGGCAGCCCACTAGGCTCCCCCATCCCTGGGATTCTTCAGGCAAGAACACTGGAGTGGGTTGCCATTTCCTTCTCCAATGCATGAAAGTGAAAAGTGAAAGTGAAGTCGCTCAGTCGTGTCCGACTCTTAGCGACCCCATGGACTGCAGCCTACCAGGCTCCTCCATCTATGGGATTTTCCAGGCAAGAGTACTGGAGTGGGGTGCCATTGCCTTCTCCGTAAGACTGTTACTCAAAGTTAAATGTTAAATGAATTAGCCTTTCTACTCTCAAAAACAGTCTTTCTATTCTCTATAAAAACTATAATTTATGCATGTATATATAATACATATGTTCTTATGAATAGAAAGCCTCTATTTAACATTTATATTAATATAGCTTTTATATATAATATAGCTAATGTATAAATTATATATAATTAATCAGTGTGATTTTATAGAATTACATATGGTTAATATATATCATATCTACTATTATTATATAATTAATACATAAATCCTCCCTTAACAAACATTTAATGGTACTTTTCACTCTATTGGGAAAATATTAATATTTCATGAGATATTACTTTCTTGGGATAAATATTAAAAATAATCAGTATCTCTTCAGGACTTATATGGGAGAAAATCAAGTGAATCTTATGGATCGATTAATTCAAACTTTATAATAACATGTGGGACTAGCACTACTAATATTCTCATTTTACAGAAAAGAGTGAAACAAAACATGGCTAACTTTACATCTGGACTTTACTAACTTTTCTGTTTCTCTTCAGAAATAATGAAGCATGATTTTAAATCATTATTAACTAGGGATTCCTATCAATATCTCTGTGCAATACTGACTCCCTAAATGGTCACCAGAAAACTTATTGATTAAGCAAACTAATTTATGCTTTTGAACTGTGATGCTGGAGAAGACTCTTGAGAGTCCTTTGGACAGAAAGTAGATCCAACCAGTCCATCTGAAAGGAGATCCAACCAGTCCATCCTAAAGGAGATCAGTCCTGAATATTCACTGGAAGAACTGATGCTGAAGCTGAAACTCCAATACTTTGGCCACCTGATGTGAAGAACTGACTCATTTGAAAAGACCCTGATGCTGGGAAAGATTGAAGCAGGAGAAGGGGATGACAGAGGATGAGATGGTTGGATGACATCACCGATTCAATGGACACAAGTTTGAGTAAGCTCCGGGAGTTGGTGATAGACAGGGAAGCCTGGTGTGCTGCAGTCCATGGGGTCGCAAACAGTCGGACACCACTGAGTGACTGAACTGAACTGAAACTAGTTTTTAGACCAGTTCACGTATGGAGAACACTATCTTGATTGAACCTCAGTGAATCTCAGAGGGAATAGCAGGGGAAGATGCATATAGGATTATCAGAGTCTAGGGCCATCTTTGTTGCTGCTCAGTCGCTCAGTCATGTCTTGACTCTTTGTGACTGAATGGACTACATACCCCTGGCTTCACTGTCCTTCTGGTTTAAGGCAAATCATTTATTATAAAGAGATTGGTGCTGGAAACATTTTCGACACAAAAGCTTAGGACTGTAGGCACAGGCAGAAAATGACCTTAGTAAGTAAACTGATAAGTTGTCTGTTTAATAAATTGTCTGATAATCAAACCTCTTGCCCAGCTGAACAAAATGTTTCCTTTGAGAAGAGCTATTTGCCTAAAGAAGTAAATTATATTATTATATATTGGTTTATAGGATCTCCTTGAATCAAACACAGTATCTACCTACTGGTGTCTAGCCCTAAATTCATGAGCAAGATTATCTAGGGACAAAGTCAATATAAGTTGAAAGGGTAGGAGGGGTGGGGTTCGGTTCTTAGTTAAGATTGCTAGGCTATGTTAATGCAAGCCAGTTCTCAATACCTTTTACAGAAAATAAAATTTCTCATCATATCATAATAACAAATTCTATCTATAAAACTTGTGGGAAATCTTGGTAATCCCTTTTGTGGAGAATTGTCCAACATGGAAGTAACTCCCATTATTAATCTAAAACTGATCTAATACAGTAGCCACTAGCCACATAGAACTATTTAAATTTGAACTTCGATTAATTCAAATGTAAAAGGCAATTCCTTAGTTATCCTAATTACATTTCAAGTGCTTAATAGCTACCTGTGGCTAGTAACTATCAGGTTAGATAACCCAGAATTATAGAACATTCCTATCATTAAAGAAAGTTCCATGGCACAACTTTAATCAAAGATAATTCTTCATGTTCTGAAAGTTGATTCAGAATATTTTCACCTTTAACAAAGCATAAATGTTATTCCAGGAATTTTAGAACAATAGTCTTATTTATGAATAGGTCCAATGCAATCAAATTGTAATGAAGTGGCATTTGACATTATTATTTTTCATGTGAATGTACCTTCAATTTTGTATCAAACTTACATTGGACTGTCAATTTTTCAATTCAGTTTCTTGAAAAAACCTCTTGGGTCAATGGGAAATACTTTTTTCTCTTAGTGGTTGATTGAGAGTTCATTAGATATTTATGGGCACACTAAAAATACCACTGAGTCATTTCTGGGAAATGCAAAAATACATAAGAATCCCATCATGTGCTATAAAACTTTAATGTATATTAAAATTAAACACCTATGACTTCATAGCTTTACTGTATTCCATGATAGGAAAACAAAAATTCATAAATGAGAGTAATATTTTTAAGTAGTTTATTCTTCTTGATTGGCTTCTTTCAGAACAGAATAATTTAGTTGGAACTATAAGAGAGCAAACCATCCGATCCCTTGCTGTGAAATACTCCATCCTCGATATTTAACTAAACTTGAGCATCTTGAAGTTCATGGAATGAACTTGATACACATGGAATGTGTATCCCAACACAGACAGACCATCTGGTGAACGCAGTAAAAGCACTTTCTGGTCTGAGTCTGGGCTAATAATACATTATCCCAGGTTCCCTTTTTAAAAGAAATACTTTGAAATAGTAAGTTACCAAACCTTGTTTATTAAACATCAATGAGTAAATTATAATAAATTAAGAAATAAATGCACTAAATTAGGACTTGTCATATATATATATATATATATATATATTTGTGTGTTAACTATTAGCTAGTTAGTTCTTAGGGCTTCCCAGCTGGCTCTGTGGTAAAGAATCTGCCTGCCAAAGCAGGAACCACAGGAGAAACAAGTTCCATCCCTGGGTCAGGAAGATTCTGTGGAGGAGGAAAGGGCAACCTGCTCCCATATTCTTCCTGGAAAATCCCATGGACAGAAGACCTTGGTGAGCTACAGCCCATGGGGTCACAAAGAGGCAGAGGCAACTAAGCACTAACTGGTTCTTAAGGCCAAGTTCACCTAGTTACAGTCTTACATTTTTTATAACATAAAGTAAGTCTCTAAAAATTTAGTAATATTTTCCCTGGTCTCTAATAACTCCAGAATTTTAACTTAAGATATTTTTTTAAGTGATCATCTTAATAAAAATACCTTACTTATACATCTAGGGATGTGTGTTAGTTGCTCGGCCGTATCCGACTCTTTGTGACCCCATTGACTGTGCCCGCCATGCTCCTTTGTCCCTGGGATTCTCCAGGCAAGAATACTAGAGTGGGTTGCCATTTCCTCCTCCAGGGGATCTTCCCCACTCAGGGATAGAACCTGGGTCTTCTGCATTGGAGGCAGATTCTCTACCATCTGAGCCCATATATAAGATTTTGGTGAAGGGTGTACCTAGGGGGAGGGTATGGCAACCCACTCCAGTATTCTTGCCTGGAGAATCACAAGGACAGAGGAGCCTTGCGCGGTACAGTCCTTGGGGTTGCAAAGAGTCAGAGACCACTGAAATGACTGAAGCGACTGAGTACTCAAGTACACATAATATAAATTAGTGAAAGATACCTTTCCCCGGTATCACACAATGTGCACCAAAGCGGTAGAACATACAATCATGCAGATGTGTTTACCTTGTTCTTTTAAGGGAAAATCCTACAGCCCTCTATTTAAAAACTCCGCAACCCCAGCAGATTATCCACGCTTGAGGAGTCCCTGCCGGCCCCGCGGCGCGCGTGTGCGGTGCTAGCCGCTCCTGCCTGGTGGAGGGGCAGGCCGTCAGCCCTGCCTGGGCTCTATGCCCTCTCCCAGTTTACAGCCTCTTGCGTTTTGGGCAGCATGTTCAGCTGGGTCGGCTAGGATACTCGCCACAAAAAGGAGGTGGAGCTCTTCCAAATGGGGGCCCAGGGCCTGTGGCCACTGTACCCACAGAGCTGCTGTCCCTGGAGGAGCAGCACGGCTCCCACGAGCTCCACTCGTGGTGCTGGAGGATTCTGACTCCGACCTAAGATTGTCCTGGTGGGCTGGGGCAGCGTGGGCAAAACCACCTTCATAAGGCACCTGATGAAGAAGGGCTTCATCAGGCTGCAGTATGGGGCCAAGCATACCACTGACCCGTTCGTCACTGCCACCAATCACAGCCTTAGGAAGATGAGGTGTCCTGTGATATATTCATAGAAGCCCCTGGTGGCCCCCTGCCCTCCCAAGCTCATTGTCTTCGTGCTCATGAACTGACTCATGTGTGCCCAGCTGTCCGCACAGGTCACCTCGGCCCTCCTAGGGTACTGTCTGGAGAGAAATAACAGTTTGGGAGAGGTTATGACTTGGTGGAGGCCTGGAGTGGTTCACCAAGCATGTGGACTGTATCATCCTGCTCTTTGATGCTTTTCAAGTGGTCACCTCTGGAGAGTGTTCACAAGTCATCAAGACCTGGAGGACAATTTGTGCTGAAGTTTCAGGCCTTAAAGCCCTAGCTGCTGGACACGATGAACCATATGCTGGTCAACAACATCGCTTGACTCATGGTGATACCTGGCTCGATGTGAAGGGTCATGCCTTGGATGGCTCCAGATTAAGCTTTTTGGGCATGACTATGGTGAGGGGTTCCAGCAAGGACACTGGTGATGCTGAGTAGGTGGTGGACAAAGACAAGCCTGCCTGCAACTAGATCTACAGACTGTCACTTTTCAGTGGCCAGATCAGGAGTGCCAATGCCAAGTAGGGGATGGTGAAGTCTGTGTTGCCTAGTACGGTCCTGGCAGAGGTCTGGAAGCTGGCTGAGGTAGACCTGAACGGGCTGCTGGACAATGAGGAATTTGTCTTGGACAACCACCTCACTAAAGCCAGGCTGAAGGGCCACGAGGTGCCCACCCTCCTGCCCCCTTGCCTGATCTGTCCTCCAATCAGAAGCACCAGTGACTGGCTCTTCTGGCCCATGCCTATCATCCTGCCATCTCAGCACCCAACCAGGCAGAGACTGAGATGACAGGAAGGGTGCCCAGTTCTTAAGGGCTCTAGAGTGAGCAGATATTTCCTCAGCTTTTGAAAACAGTAAGAAAAAAAATTAATAGGATAACAGTACTGAAATACTATTTAATTACTCCTCCCTTGAATTAGTTTACTAAGAGCCAGATACTTCGATAAACACTTTAATATGTGTCATGCCATTTCACCGTTACTAAAACTCAATGGGAAAAGTTATCTGAAATGATGGTTATGGGATTTTGACCTCCCATATCTGCTTATCACAAAAACTATCATTACCTCCATAATTAAGGGTTTTCTTATCAAACCACTGAAACAATCTTACCTCAAGCAGTCCTGCATGGTTGATGTTTTTTGTAGTTATTTTTACTGTTTGGGAATATCATGTAAATGTGTTTTCTTATGCTTGGCTTCTTTTGTGCTTAATACTCTTGAGATTTTTCTATATTGCTGCCTGCATTGTGGTTGATCATTTTTAATTATGAAAAACAAAAATCCCATAGCATAAATAGATGCTTATCCAATCTGTTGATGGCTGTTTGGGTTGCTTTCAAGTTTTGGCTACTGTAAATTATTGGTTATAAGGGGCTGAAGATGTGTGAGTTTGATTGCTAAAGAGAGAAATGTTTATTTGGGTCTTCTGTTCATTTTTTTATTGGGTTGTTTGTTTGTTTGTTTTTGATATTGAGCTTCATGAGATGTTTGTATATTTTGGTGATTAATCCCTTGTAGGTCACTTCATTTGCAAATATTTTCTCACAGTCTGAGGGTTGTCTTTTCATCTTGTTTATGGTTGCCTTTGCTGTGCAAAATCTTGTAAGTTTAATTAGGTCCCTTTGGTTAATTTTTGTCTTTATTCTCATCACTCCAGGAGGTGGGTCAAAAAGATCCTGCTTTGATTTCTGTCAGAGTGTTCTGCCTTTTTTTCCGTCTAAGAGTCTTATATTATCTGATCTTTTATTCAGGTCTTTAATTGATTTAAAGTATATTTTTGTCTATGGTGTTATGGCTGCGACTGCTACTGCTAAGTCACTTCAGTCATGTCCGACTCTGTGTGACCCCATAGATGGCAGCCCACCAGGCTCCCCCATCCCTGGGATTCTCCAGGCAAGAACACTGGAGTAGGTTGCCATTTCCTTCTCCAAAGCATGAAAGTGAAAAGTGAAAGTGAAGTCACTCAGTCGTATCCGACCCTCAGCAACCCCATGGACCGCAGCCTTCCAGGCTCCTCTGTCCACGGGATTCTCCAGGCAGGAGTACTGGAGTGAGGTGCCACTGCCTTGTTATGGAGTGATTGCTAAAGAGAATGAGGGAATATTTGGGGTGATGCAGTTAGTTATGCCAGTATATATATTCAGATGCCTTTTAATGTGTGTAAATTATATCTCAGTAAGCTTAATAAAGTTTGTTTTTCATATGGAAGAATAAGCTGTAACACAAATATGACTATTCCACCACCCTCCTTCAAGCACTTCAGTTATTTCCTAATATTCTTCAGGAAAATATGAAGCTTCATATTCTTTATACAGTAGCTTCTCTGATCTTCTTAGAGGAAGAGTGTCTAGAGATCCCTCTTCCTGTGAACATCAGTTCTTGGTAAGGATACAAAGAAGAATTTAGGGTCTTACCTGTTGCAAGAGAGTTTATTGAAGAAAAGGAGAGAATAGAGAGAACACCTTAAAAGAGAGGTGGGCCAGGTCAAGGAAGGCAGTGGCCCCAGAGGCCTGGAATGTAAATTTTATAAAGCAAGATTTTTGTCATAATCCCGGATATTGTTGATTAACAGTCTTAACTGATAGCTGCAGGTTAAATAACAGGAGGCTCTGCTATGCATGTTCTTACCATAATTCAGTCTGTTTTAGTTAAATGTATGTATTCATAGAATATTTATGAAGTTTTAATGAGGCTACCAAAGGTTATCTAAGGACGTGATAGCATATGATGTGTCCATGTAGCAGAGAGAGGAATGTCCCTCCAGTTGGCCAGTAGGGATTTTTCTGGTCCCCTGACTATTTTGGAGTACTGATGGGGGTTTGTTTGGGGTAGAGTTGAAAAATAGCTTGGGGGGATTAGGCGACTATTAGGCATTCAGCAAATGGGGCTGCATCTCACTGCTCATGGTCTACTTCCTGCTTACCAGTTTGATTATTGCACAATTACCTGTTTTACTTTCTAACTATGCAACTTGCTAAAGTTATCTTCTTACAAAGCCTTCATGTCAGATAAAAAATATGTTTCTTTCCTGCACATGCTGCAATAATTTATGTCTTTATACATTCCTGGAGTGACTTTCTATTTTACTGTTTTATCTACTTTTTTCCTACACCCATTTGCACAATACCATATACTTATTCCTTGGAAGGAAAGTTATGACCAACCTAGATAGCATATTAAAAAGCAGAGACATTACTTTGCCAACAAAGGTTCATCTAGTCAAGGCTATCGTTTTTCCAGTGGTCATGTATGGATGTGAGAGTTGGACTGTGAAAAAAGCTGAGCACCAGAGAATTGATGCTTTTGAACTGTGGTGTTGGAGAAGACTCTTGAGAGTCCCTTGGTCTGCAAGGAGATCCAACCGGTCCATTCTAAAGGAGGTCAGACCTGGTGTTCTTTGGAAGGAATGATGCTAAAGCTGAAACTCCAGTACTTTGGCCACCTCATGCGACGAGTTGACTCATTGGAAAAGACCCTGATGCTGGGAGAGATTGGGGGCAGGAGGAGAAGGGGACGACAGAGGATGAGATGGTTGGATGGCATCGCCGACTCGATGGGCATGAGTTTGGGTAAACTCCGGGAGTTGGTGATGGACGGGGAGGACTGGCATGCTGCGATTCAAGGGGTTGCAAAGAATCGGACACGACTGAACTACTGAACTGAATTGAACTGATATACTCTATTAAGTATCAACATCACCATCAACAGAGTAAATAGTATCCACAACTCTTTCACTCTCAACTCTAATTGTAATTCATACTTTGGATAATGTGTTATCTCTAAATTCTAGGATTAGATATCTGTGGTTTAAAATCTCTGCTCCACTGTCCACATGGAAAAGACATCAAATCTTTCTAATCCAAGTATTCATCATTACAAACTAAGGATATGATACAATCGCAATAATTGCAGTAGTAGTAATTGATCTTATGATGTTTCACATTGAGGATTAAATGAGAAAAGAATATAGACAGTTCATCTAAATGAATGGCATATGATAAACATCTACCTACATTAGCTATTAAAAATAATGCAGGGTGGTCCTAAGATGGTGGAGGAATAGGACAGGGAGACCACTTTATCCCCCATAAATTCATAAAAAAAAAAAACATTTAAACACTGAGTAAATTCCACAAAACAACTTCTGAATGCTGGCAGAGGACATCAGGCATCCAGAAAAGCAGCCCATTCTCTTCGAAAGTAGGTAGGAAAAAACATAAAAGACAAAAAGAGAGACAAAAGAGATAGGGACGGAGCTCTGTCCCAGGAAAGTGAAAGTGAAGTCACTTAGTCGTGTCCGACTCTTTGTGACCCCGTGGACTGTATAGCCCACCAGGCTCCTCTGTCCATGGGATTCTCCAGGCAAGAATACCGGAGTGGGTTGCCATTTCCTTCTCCAGGGAAGTCTTCCCGACCCAGGGATCAATCTGCCGGCAATCCAGGTCTCCTGCATTGAAGGCAGATGCTTTAACCTCTGAGCCACCAGGGAAACCTCCCTTCCTCTGTCCTGGGAAGGGAGTCTTAAAAAGAAACAAGTTTCCAAACACCAGGAAACACTCTCACTGCCGAGTCTGTGGCGAGCCTTGGAACCACAGAGGGCAACATAACCAGGAGGAAAAATAAATAAATAATTAAAACCCACAGAGTACGTGCCCAACGCTAACTCCCCCAGTGGAGAAGCAGCACAGTCACCTGTATCCGCCACTAGCAAGCGGGGACTGGGCAGGGAGGCGTGGGCTGCATTGCTTAGAGTAAGGACCCGGCCTGAATGCCCCGAGGGCAATCTGAGGGAACCAACATGGGCTGGCAAACCAGACTGTGGGATAGTTACCATGCGAAAAGCCCTAACCTAAGACACCGCCAGGCCCTCTCACAGAACAAAGGACTGAATAGAGCTAGCCAGCTGCAGACCATCCCCCTCCCAGCTGCAGACACAGTCCCCCTCTGACAGGCAGCCAGAGCCAGAGGGGGCAATTGCAGCTGCAGAAAGACATTATCTACCAAACCGCAAGCAGGCTTCTTTGCTAACTAAGACTTCTTGGGATTCTGGACGGTCAACATCCGCCTGAGAAGGTGCGCCAGTTGTACACCCAGAAAACCAGTTGTACACCCAGAAAACTAAGCAGCAGGGACAGAGGAGGTGATAAGTCACAGCGACCGCGCTTGCCAAACACCTCATCACCTGAGCTGCTTGGACCTGGGAAGGGCACAAAACGCAGGCCCAACCAAGTCTGCACCTCTGAGGACTACCTGAGTACCTGAACCTGAGTGGCTTAGATCTGGGAGGTGCACACAGCCCAGGGCTGGCCTTGGACAGTTCCCAGGGGAGCAATCTAGAGCCTGAGCAGTGTGGGCAGGGATGGCACCCGCGCCATGAGGAGGGCAGGCCCAGTGTGGCTGAGACACTGCAAGCACACGCCAGTGTTATTTGTTTGCAGCGTCCCTCCCTCCCCACAGAGCGACTGAACAAGTGAGCCTAAAAAAGTGTCCACCACCGCCCCCTTGTGTCAGGGTGGAACTTAGACACTGAAGAGACCAGCAAACAAGAAGCTAAAACAGAGGGAACCGCCTTGGAAGTGACAGGTGTGATGGATTAAAACCCTGTAGTTAGTACCGACTACATAGGAAGGGGCCTATAGATCTTGAGAAATATAAGCTGGACCAAGGAACTATCTGAAAATGAACTGACCCCACACTGCCTGCAGCAACACCAGAGAAAGTCCTAGATATATTTTTACTATCATTCTTTATTTTTTTTTTAATTTTTAAGTCCTCTATTACTCTAATTTTCATTTTTAAACCTATTACTTTGCACAAAAAAAAGACTCTATTTTTTAAAGCAAACTTCATATATATATATATATATTTATAATTTTTCTGACTTTGTTTATTTATTTTTTCTTTTCTTTAATATTGTATTTTTGAAAATCCAACCTCTACTCTAAATTTTTAATCTTTGTTTTTGGTATTTGTTATCAATTTTGTACCTTTAAGAACCCAATCTTCAGTACCCATTTTTACTTGGGAGTGAGATTACTGGCTTGACTGCTCTCTCCCCCTTTGGACTCTCCTTTTCCTCCACACGTCACTCTATCCCTCCTTCCCCCTTCTCTTCTCTACCCAACTCTGTGAATCTCTTTGTGTGTTCCAGATGGTGGAGAACACTAAGGGAACTGATTACTGGCTGGATCTGTCTCTCTCCTTTTGATTCCTCCCTTTATCCTCCTGGCCACCTCTGTCTCCTTCCTCCCTCTTCTCTTCTCTGTATAACTCTGTGAACATCTCTGAGTGATCCAGACTGTGGAGCGCACATAAGGAAGTGATTACTGTCTAGCTTGCTCTCTCCATCTCATCTTCATCTCTCTTCCATCTCATCTCATTTAGGTCACCTCTAACTCCCACCTCCCTCTTCTCTTCTCCATATAACTCTGTGAACCTCTCTGGGTGTCCCTCACTGTGGAGAAATTTTCATCTTTAACCTAGATGTTTTATCAACGGTGCTGTATAGATAGAGAAGTCTTGAGGCTACTGTAAAAATAAGACTGAAAAACAGAAGCAGGAGGCTTAAGTCCAAATCCTGAGAACACCAGAGAACTCATGACTCCAGGGAACGTTAATTGACAGGAGCTCATCAAATGCCTCCATACCTACACTGAAACCAAGCACCACCCAAGGGCCAACAAGTTCTAGAGCAAGACATACCACACAAATTCTCCAGCAACACAGGAACATAGCCCTGAGCTTCAATATACAGGCTGCCTAAAGTCACTCCAAACGCACTGAAATCTCATAACTTACTACTGGACACTTCATTGCACTCCAGAGAGAAGAAATCCAGCTCCACCCACCAGAAGACCGACACAAGCTTCCCTAACCAGGAAACCTTGACAAGCCACCTGTACAACCCCACCCACAGTGAGGAAACTCCACAATAAAGAGAACTCCACAAATGGCCAGAATACAGAAAGGCCACTCCAAACACAGCAATATAAACAAGATGAAGAGACAGAGGAATACCCAGCAGGTAAAGGAACAGGAAAATGCCCACAAAACCAAACAAAAGAGGAAGAAATAGGAAATCTACCTGATAAAGAATTCAGAATAATGATAGTGAAAATGATCCAAAATCTTGAAAACAAAATGGAATCACAGATAAATAGCCGGGAGACAAGGATTTAGAAGATGCAAGAAAGGTTTAACAAAGACATATAAGAAATAAAAGAGTTAATATATAATGAATAATGCAATAAATGAGATCAAAAACACTCTGGAGGGAACAAATAGTAGAATAATGGAGGCAGAAAATAGTATTAGTGAAGTAGAAGATAGAATGGTAGAAATAAATGAATCAGAGAGGAAAAAGGAAAAACGAATTAAAAGAAATGAGGACAATCTCAGAGACCTCTGGGACAATGTTAAACACCCCAACATTTGAATCATAGGAGTCACAGAAGAAGACAAAAAGGAAGACCATGAGAAAATACTTGAGGAGAAAATAGTTGAAAACTTCCCTAAAATGGGGAAGGAAATAATCACCCAAGTCCAAGAAACCCAGAGAGTCGCAAACAGCATAAACCTAAGGCAAAACACCCCAAGACACAAATTAATCAAATTAACAAAGATCAAACACAAAGAACAAATATTAAAAGCAGCACGGGAAAAACAACGAATAACACACAAGGGGATTCCCATAAGGATAATAGCTGATCTTCCAATAGAAACTCTTCAAGCCAGGAGGGAATGTCAGGACATACTTAAAAGGATGAAAGAAAATAACCTACAGCCCAGATTACTGTACCCAGCAAAGATCTCATTCAAATATGAAGGAGAAATCAAAAGCTTTACAGACAAGCAAAAGCTGAGAGAATACAGCACCACCAAACCAGCTCTCCAACAAGTGCTAAAGGATCTTCTCTAGACAGGAAACACAAAAAGGGTGTATAAACTCAAACCCAAAACAATAAAATAAATGGCAACAGGATCATACTTATCAATAATTACCTTAAACATAAATGGGTTGAATGCCCCAACCAAAAGACAAAGACTGGCTGAATGGTTACAAAAATAAGACCCCTATATATGTTGTCTACAAGAGATCCACCTCAAAACAAAGGACACATACAGAATGAAAGTGAAGGGCTGGAAAAAGATATTCTACACAAATAGAGACCAAAAGAAAGCAAGAGTAGCAATACTCATACAGATTACATATACTTTAAAACAAAGGCTGTGAAAAGAGACAAAGAAGGACACTACATAATGATCAAAGGACAAATCCAAGAAGAAGATATAATAATTATAAATATGTATGCACCCAACATAAGAACACTGCAATATGTAAGACAAATCCTAACAAGTATGAAAGGGGAAATTAAAAATAACATAATAATAGTGGGAGACTTTAATACCCCACTCATATCTATGGATAGATCAACTAAACAGAAAATTAACAAGGAAACACAGACTTCAAATGATACAATAGACCAGTTAGACCTAATTGATATCTATAGGACATTTCACCCCAAAACAATGAATTTCATCTTTTTCTCAAGCACACACGGAATCTTCTCCAGGATAGATCACATCCTGGGCCATAAATCTAGCCTTCGTAAATTCCAAAAAATTGAAATCATTCTAAGCATCTTTTCTGATCACAATGCAGTAAGATTAGATCTCAGTTACAGGAGAAAAAATATTAAACATACCAACATATGGAGGCTGAACAGCACACTGCTGAATAACCAACAAATCACAGAAGAAATCAAAAAAGAAATCAAAATATGCATAGAAACGAATGAAAATGAAAACACAACAACCCAAAACCTGTGGGACACTGTAAAAGCAGTGCTAAGGGGAAAGTTCATAGCAATACAGGCATACCTCAAGAAACAAGAAAAAAGTCAAATAAATAACCTAACTCTACACCTAAAGCAACTAGAAAAGGAAGAAATGAAGAACCCCAGGGTTAGTAGAAGGAAAGAAATCTTAAAAATTAGGGCAGAAATAAATGCAAAAGAAACAAAGGAGACCATAGCAAAAATCAACAAAGCCAAAAGCTGGTTCTTTGAGAGGATAAATAAAATTTACAAACCATTAGCCAGACTCATCCAGAAACAAAAGGAGAAAAATCAAATCAGTAAAATTAAAAATGAAAATGGAGAGACCACTAAAGACAACACAGAAATACAAAAGATCATAAGAGACTACTATCAGCAATTATATGCCAATAAAATGGACAACTTGGAAGAAAAGGACAAATTCTTAGAAAAGTACAACTTTCCAAAACTGAACCAGGAAGAAATAAAAAATCTTAACAGACCAATCACAAGCAGAGAAATTGAAACTGTAATCAGAAATCTTCCAGCAAACAAAAGCCCAGGTTAGACGGCTTCACAGCTGAATTCTACCAAAAATTTAGAGAAGAGCTAACACCTATCAGAAACAAACTCTTCTAGAAAATTGCAGAGGAAGGTAAACTTCCAAACTCATTCTATGAGGCCACCATCACCCTAATACCAAAACCTGACAGTTCAGTCGCTCAGTCGTGTCCGACTCTGCAACCCCATGAATCACAGCACACCAGGCCTCCCTGTCCATCACGAACTCCTGGAGTTCACTCAAACTCACGTCCATCGAGTCGGTGATGCCATCTAGCCATCTCATCCTCTGTCATCCCCTTCTCCTCCTGCCCCCAATCCCTCCCAGCATCAGTGTTTTTTTCCAGTGAGTCAACTCTTCACATGAGGCGGCTAAAATACTGGAGTTTCAGCTTTAGCAAAACCTGACAAAGATGCCGCAAAAAAAGAAAACTACAGGCCAATATCACAGATGAACCTAGATGCAGAAATCCTTAACAAAATTCTAGCAATCAGAATCCAACAACACATTAAAAAGATCATACACCATGACCAAGTGGGCTTTATCCCAGAGATGCAAGGATTCTTCAATATCTGCAAATCAATCAATGTAATACACCACATTAACAAATTGAAAAATAAAAACCATATGATTATCTCAATAGATGCAGAGAAAGCCTTTGACAAAATTCAACACCCATTTATGATAAAAACTCTCCAGAAAGCAGGAATAGAAGGAACATACCTCAACATAATAAAAGCTATATATGACAAACCCACAGAAAACATTATCCTCAATGGTGAAAAATTGAAAGCATTTCCCCTAAAGTCAGGAAAAAGACAAAGGTGCCCACTTTCCCCACTACTATTCAACATAGTTTTGGAAGTTTTGGCCACAGCAATCAGAGCAGAAAAATAAATAAAAGGAATCCAAATTGGAATAGAAGAATTAAAATTCTCACTGCTTGCAGATGACATGATCCTCTATATAGAAAACCCTAAAGACTCTACCAGAAAATTACTAGAGCTAATCAATGAATATAGTAAAGTTTCAGGATATACAATTAACACACAGAAATCCCTTGCATTCCTATACACTAATAATGAGAAAACAGAAAGAGAAATTAAGGAAACAATTCCATTCACCATTGCAACGGAAAGAATAAAATACTTAGGAATATATCTACCTAAAGAAACTAAAGACCTATATATAGAAAACTATAAAACACTGGTGAAAGAAATCAAAGAGGACACTAATAGAAGGAGAAATATACCATGTTCATGGATCAGAAGAGTCAATATAATGAAAATGAGTATACTACCCAAAGCAATCTACAGAATTAATTCAATCCCTATCAAACTACCAATGGTATTTTTCACAGAGCTAGAACAAATAATTTCACAATTTGTATGGAAATACAAAAAACCTCAAATAGCCAAAGCAATCTTGAGAAAGAAGAATGGAACTGGAGGAATCAACCTGCCTGACTTCAGGCTCTACTACAAAGCCACAGTCATCAAGACAGTATGGTACTGGCACAAAAACAGAAATATAGATCAATGGAACAAAATAGAAAGCCCAGAGATAAATCCTCACATCTATGTACACCTTATCTTTGACAAAAGAGGCAAGAATATACAATGGAGAAAAGACAATCTCTTTAACAAGTGGTGCTGGGAAAACTGGTCAACCACTTGTAAAAGAATGAAACTAGAACATTTTCTAACACCATCCACAAAAATAAACTCAAAATGGATTAAAGATCTAAATGTAAGACCAGAAACTATAAAACTCCTAGGGGAGAACATAGGCAAAACACTCTCTGACATAAATCACAGCAGGATCCTCTATGACCCACCTCCCAGAATATTGGAAATAAAAGCAAAAATAAACAAATGGGAGCCAATTAAAATGAAAAGCTTCTCCACAACAAAGGAAACTCTAAGCAAGGTGAAAAGACAGCCTTCATAATGAGAGAAAATGATAGCAAATGAAGCAACTGACAAATAACTAATATCAAAAATATACAAGCAAATCTTGCAGCTCAAATCCAGAAAAAAAAATGACCCAATCCAAAAATGGGCCAAAGAACTAAACAGATATTTCTCCAAAGAAGACATACAGATGGCTAACAAACACATGAAAAGATGCTCAACATCACTCATTATCAGAGAAATGCAAATCAAAACCACTATGAGGTACCATTTCACACCAGTCAGAATGGCTGTGATCCAAAAGTCTACAAGCAATAAATGCTAGAGAGGGTGTGGAAAAAAGGGAACCCTCTTACACTGTTGGTGGGAATGCAAATTAGTATAGCCACTACAGCCACTATGGAAAACAGTGTGGAGATTCCTTAAAAAACTGGAAATAGAACTGCCTTATGATCCAGCAATCCCACTGCTGGGCATACACACCAAGGAAACCAGAATTGAAAGAGACACGTGTACCCCAATATTCATCACAGCGCTATTTGTAATAGCCAGGACATGGAACCTAGATGCCCATCAGCAGATGAAAGGAAAAGAAAGCAGTGGTACATATACAAAATGGAGTATTACTCAGCCATTAAAAAGAATACATTTGAATCAGTTCTAATGAGGTGGATGAAACTGGAGCCTATTATACAGAGTGAAGTAAGCCAGAAAGAAAAACACCAGTACAGTATACCAATGCAGATAAATGGGATTTAGAATGATGGTAACGATAACCCTGTATGTGAGACAGCAAAAGAGACACAGATGTATAGAACAGTCTTTTGGACTCTGTGGGAGAGGGAGAGGGTGGGATGATTTTGGAGAATGGCATAGAAACAGGTATAATATCATATATGAAACGAGTTGCCAGTCCAGGTTCGATGCATGATAAAGGATGCTTGGGGTGGGTGCTCTGGGATGACCCAGAGGGATGGTATGGGGAGGGAGGAGGGAGGAGGGAGGAGGGTTCAGGATGGGGAACACGTGTGTACCCGTGGCAGATTCATGTTGACTTATGGCAAAACCAATACAATATTTTAAAGTAATTAGCCTCCAATTAAAATAAATAAATTTATATAAAAAGATAATGCAATAAATTAGATGAATTACCCCTCCCTCAGCTACTTTTATTCCCTTTACTTTTTTAAAACTCTTTGGTATAAGTTGTTCAAACATCTGTATTGAAATTATCTCATAATGTTTCATATAATTATATTTTTAATCTTGATTTAAACATTTCAAGTAGATATAATTTTATACACCAAGTTGCTGTCACAGTATTTGGTAAATAGTAACATCTAAAGTAGGTTGTTGAATTATTTCAGTTGAAATAAGGAATACTTATTTTAAATACAATGCTTTCCTTATAGTTAAAACAATTTGAGTGATTTTTTGGCTTCATTACATAAACATATGGTGGAAATTACTTTCTGTGTATGCCTAAACTCTCTTTTTCACATCAGTCTGTCATTCTTTTATCACATTTTCATGTCAAAAATACTTTGGTGACTAACTTTTTCTCTCCAAATAAATTTACTTCTTCAGCCCTTAACATTTGCTTTAAAGAAAATTTAAGCTAATGTGAGACAATTTCCTTTGAAGTCAACAAAATTCATGAGACTGTGTGATTTTTCTTAGTTTTATTTTAGCTAGCAATAAAAATATTCTAACATACACATAACATAGACAATCCAACTGACTTTTTTGCTCTTTTCTAGAATAAAATACCTTAGTGGATTGGAATCTAATTAAAATATATTGTACAAATATCCATAAGGAGTTCCTGTAAGACTGCTAAAATAGAAAGGACTGAAATGAGCAAAATGTGTCTCTCAAAACCTTATTTATTTTGAAGAAGCCAAAGCATTGATGTTAATAGTCATGATTTTATGCTATATAGTAAAATTCATATACATACGGACTATAAAATGCATAATAATATGAATATCAATAAATAAAAAAGTAATATGAGTCATTTAAAAATATGTAGACTGCAAACTTGGGTATAATTGGAATGGATGTAATTAAACTATTATAAAATTTTAATATACTTTTAATAGTTTTTTTTAATATAGAATGAAGAAAAAGAGGTTCAGAAGCCCAGGGCAATAATAGTTACATGCACAATAGTTGCTTGGGAAATATTCATTAAATTAAAGAGTAAATACATATTTTCTCTGGATAGGAATGCTGATGATGTAACATATAATCATTGATCCATATCCTAACAACATCTTATAAAAGCATGTATAGGATGGAGCTTCTGTTATTTCCTTGTGAGATGGTCATAATAATCACTTTTATTTGATTGGATAACTGAATGAATTTATTAAAACAATGCACGTGGTAAGCACTGGATGACAGTTATTGCCACAACTGTGGCTGTTACAAATACTACAATGATTTTGGCTCAGTTCTGCCTCTCTGTCCCTCAGTTTTGTTCACTATAATTGAGGTTTTAATAGCATGCCTATCTTTGTGAGGATTAATTGAATTAATTAATTGAATTCATTACCTTAATTCATTAAATTGAGGTAAAGAAGTTGTAAATACTTAGAGACTCTATGTAGAAGCAACAGTTAGAACTGGACATGGGAGAATGGGCTGGTTCCAAATTGGGAAAGGAGCACATCAAGGCTGTGTATTGCCACCCTGCTTTAACTGATATGCAGAGTACATCGTGCTAAATGCTTGTCTGGATAAAGCACAAGCTTGGAATCAAGATTACCAGGAGAAATATAAATAACCTCAGATATGCAGATAACACCACCCTTATGCAAAATGAAGAGGAACTAAAAAGCATCTTGATGAAGTTGAAAGAGGAGAGTAAAAAAGCTGGCTTAAAACTCAACATTCAAAAAATGGAGATCAGGGCACCCATCACTTTGTGGCAAATAGACAACCTAGACAGCATATTAAAAAGCAGAGACATTACTTTGCCAACAAGGGTCTGTTTAGTCAAAGCTATGGTTTCTCCATTAGTCATGTATGAGTGTGAGAGTTGGACATAAAAAAGGCTGAGGACCAGAAGAATTGATGCTTTTGAAACTGTCATGTTGGAGAAGACTCTTGAGAGTCCCTTGGACTGCAAGGATTTCAAACCAGTCAATCCTAAAGGAAATCAACCCTGAGTATTCATTAGAAGTACTGATACTGAAGCTGAAGCTCCAATACTTTGGCCACCTGATGTGAAGAGCTGACTCATTAGAAAAGACCCTGATGCTGAGAAAGCTTGAAGGCAGGAGGAGAAGGGGATGACAGAGGAAGATATGGTTGGATGACATCACCGATTCAATGGACATTAGTTTGAGTAAGCTCTGGGAGATGGTGGACTGGGAAGCCTTGCGTGCTGCAATCCACAGGGTCACGTAGAGTCGAACACAACTGAGCTACTGAACAACAACAACAATATTACTTAACTGACTTCATCTAATGTTAATGTGTTACATTGATTTCTCAGTTCCAGTGTCCAACAAAGGGAAGCAACCCTTATTATAGAAGTAATTGAGTGTAAAGCTGGGGAAGACATTATACTAGATGTCTGGAATATATTCTGGTTCCAGTAAGTAAGCACATAGAAAGGAGGAGACAGACAGGAGGAAAAAGAGAAGGGGGAGGGAGATAGTGAAATGGAGAGGAGGTAGGGGAGAAGAGAAAATGGAGAGGAGAAGAAAGAGAGAAGGAAAATAAGAAAGAACATTGAAAGAAACCAAGAGTTACCCTGAAGGATTTCCTAGTGACAACAGCTAGAACAATTTGAGCATTGAATCAAGATGTTTTATAACAAAAAAGGGAAGAGGCTATGGTACCTATTGGTGTAGGAGACATGAAGAGCCTCTTTGTGTAAAATGGAAATAGGAAAATGTCAAAATTCATCTAAGGCAGACTTTTTTTTCTGTAATTTACTGTTACTCAGGCAGTTCAATCTCTCAGTTGTTTCTGACTCTTTGTGACCCCATGGACTGCAGCACATCAGGCCTCCCTGTTCTTCACCAACTCCTGGAGCTTGCTCAAACTCATGTCCATCAAGTCAGTGATGCCATCCAACTATCTCATCCTCTGTCATCCCTTTCTCCTCCTGCCTTCAATCTTTATCAGCATCAGGGTCTTTTTTAATGAGTCACCTCTTTGCATCAGGTGGCCAAAGTATTGGAGCTTGAGTTTCAGCTTCATTACCAATCCTTCCAATGAATATTCAGGATTGATTTCCTTTAGGATTGACTGGTTGGATGTCCTTGCAGTCCAAGGGACTCTCAAGAGTCTTCTCCTACACCATAGTTCAAAAGCATCATTCTTTGGCACTTGACTTTCTGTGAAAGTGAAAGTCAGTCAGTCCTGTCCTACTCTCCAGGCCAGAATACTGGAGGGGGTAGCCTTTCCCTTCTCCAGGGATCTTCCCAACCCAGGGATCGAACCCAGGTCTCCCACATTGCAGGTGGATTCTTTACCAGCTGAGCCACAAGGGAAGCCCAAGAATACTGGAATGGGTGGCCTATTCATTCTCCAGGGGATCTTCCTGACCCAGGAATCAAATTGGGGTCTCCTGCTTTGCAGGTGGATTCTTTCCAACTGAGCTATGAGGGAAATCTTTCTATAGTTGGCAATTTAAAATGTCGTTCTCTGTGACTGCCTTTGCCTATGTATACCTTTGAAAGTCTTTGTTTAAATGGAGAGTTGCACCTTTCCCAGTATCAGACCACTGGTATAAAATGTAGGGTTCCTATTTCACATTTGCTAATCTAAAATCCAGTAAAAAAGTAATCTGTGAACTCTAAATTTAGTTAATTCACATATTTTTATTAAGTGCCTATTATATGCTAGCTACTCTCAGAAGTCCCTCTTTTTACAGAGCTTGCACTATAGTAAACATATTTACATAGCACCTAGACATGTACAAAGTACATTTCTGAATACTGCACCTGTATTAACTCATTTAATTCTTACAATAATTTTTAAATAGTTAGCATTAATATTTTAATGTTTTAAACTAGTAAACCAAAATTAAGAAAAGGAAAGGAAAAGAAAAAAAAAAAGAAACACTGGACTTTAAGTGATCACTTGAACATTTAAATTAAATCTGGGATTACTTTTTGCAGATTTTGTCTTGAAGTATATGTGTTGACTTTATAAATAGTCAAAAATATATTACTTTTATAAAATGGTTAATCAAAAAGTTAATTGTCACAGACTTAAAAACAGCCCTATAAATAGCATTATTTGATTTCAGTAAAAGAAGATAAAAATCAGCTCTAGTGATTACTCAATTTCCATGGAAACTAGAAACATATATTTATAGAAAACTTGATACTTTATAAATATCAAATTGTACCATTATCTGCAGATGTGCCAGTTCTGTCAGACTTTGCCAAAAATATATAACTGTTTCAAAACAAATGACTTTATGATGAAAATGGCAAAGTGAAAAATGCAATGTCTCTACCTCCAATTTGTTTTATTTTTATGTAATGGAATGATCAAAATTTCAATGTTAAATTTAAATTTAAAAAGTGACTGTGTTATATAATAGAATATATCATACTTTGCTATTAGACTCCAAATATTAAGGTTTGATAGTATTCCTTGATATTTTAAAGGTAAATTTACCATAGTGCCTTTCATCATTTTGAAACTTTTCAAAAAGAATTACAAAAGTATTCTAACTGAAAGATACAGTTTTTACTAAACATTAGTTTTCAAATCATATTTTAATTACTTTTTGTGATATGAAATATAGAAAGATCTTATGTATTAAATGTTGAATATTTCTAGTCCTGTGCTAATGAAACCTAGGAAGGGAGTTTTTGTTTTTTTTTTTCTTAATACTTGCTTGCTATTTCCTCATTTCTCAGGTACATGCTTTATGTTACTTAGTGTTATAAAGAAAAAATGATAGAACGTCCTTTAAGAAACAGTTTAACAGCTCAGCAGAGATAATTGTAATGCTTTTAAAAACCAGTTACTTGCATCAAAATATTTGGGGGGGCAGTGCAATGTTAATCATATTTGCATATTAAAATACCACTTATATCACATTGTTTATAAATGCTTCTCATATTCAACTTGCCCAAGAAATAATTAATTAGTATTTATTAATGTCTAATGAAGTTATCTAGTACTCACTTTTCTCTATTTTGTGTAATTAACATCACATTAAAATATAACAAACTTTTTAATGTAATTACTAAAGCATATATGTCATTAGTTGCATTGTTTTTAATGAGATAATGGGCATAAATAAACTTTTTCTGTTTTTATACTTTAATTTTGGAATTATGTGCTCCAATTAGTCCACCTCAAATGATTTAGCAATTATGCAACTATTCTTATTTAATATAGAAGTATTTTGCCAGGTACAATGCAACCTTATCATTGAATTATTTTTTAAACTACCCATGTCCTTTTTATTTGTGTGTGCATGTTTATATCAGTTCCAACCTTTGTTGTACCAATTTGGCAGCAAAAGTCCAGGTTATCAGCCTTTCTGAACTGATGAAAGTGGTCTCCTTAGCAACCGAAGCACTGTAGAATCTCTCAGAACACCTGTTCTTCCCACTCATAATTCCTGCAGCTGAGATGTATGCACTTAAAAACTGCCTTTTCATTTTGATTTTTTGCTTCCTGTGTTTAGGTTGGTTAGGACAGTGAGAGTTTGCTGAGCCTGGCTGCTCACATAGATCAAAAGACTCAAGTGTCTACATGGTTTAGACTCATTATCGTGGTTAGCAATTAGTATTTCTTCTTCTCCACCCTGGAAGTTCTCCTCCTGTGTTTCCTCAGCAGCCAGTCATGGTGGTAAGATCTAGAAATCCAGCTAGGGCAGTAGACATTCTGTAAGTGCAGATGACAAAACGAGGCTGCGTTGTCACCCTCAGGCTTTTTATTCAGCCAACATTCATAATTCATTGAGCCCAGTAATATAAAAGGGCAATGTGCCTGACTGCTTACGAAAATTACTGTCATATTTTAGCTTATAAATTTTTAAAATTATTCATTTTCTTGATTGTGTAAGGTCATTCTTCTCTTTTTCTTGAAAATTTACCCGAACTTATTCAGATGCACTGTCTGTATTAAGCCTCATAGAAGAGATTTAAAGAAAAAAAAGAAAAGATCACTCATTTTCTCTTTCTTAGAACAAGTTCCTAAGAACCCTAAACTTAAGTAGTATTTTAATGTTTCATTTTAACAAGTGCTTGAACAGTTTCATTTAACTTGAGGTCTCATTTTTAAGGAACTTGTTAGGAGATTAAGTAAAATAAAGAATGAATAAAAATCATCTCTATAAACATGAAACTTTTCCTATGTAGTGAAATATCTCATAAAAAAACAAAAGCTTACACAGGGAGGAGATTAAAATGAATTTCCCACAAAATGATTAATTATCCTATCAAATCTCAATGTTTTCTTCATACACTAACATATGCTTTTAAATCATTTATTTTTCAATGTTTTTTGGTCACAATCTGATTTTCTAATTAAGTTGGTAAGTCACTTCCTCAAACAAACCTTTACTAATTAATTATTACAGGCAAATTGTTTTACATGTTCACCCAATATGAAATGTCATTTTCATTAGAGGAAATAACTATTTTTCTATTAACAGGGAAAAATGTATAAAAAGGATTTATACTTTTATTTCCTAAAATATGCTTATTTAAGATGCTTTGAGAAACAGGTCATGTTCCTTCTAGTAGGCATTTCACTATTTGTCTATTGAAATACAGATACTACAATCCTATGCTGTGAGAGATCCACCTATGTAAATTAAAGATGAATTATTCCGTTTTTTTTCCCTCTCACACACTAACATTCAACATATATCTTCCTTTTGGACATTATACCTATCCCAACATGTGCTAAAAATTCTAAGAATAGAAATATTTAAACATTCCATGATGTTGTTTAGAAGCTCTTCTAATTCACTATATCATTTCTTTTGCATCTGGAAATAGACATAGCAAATTTGAGGGAGAAGTAACTTGAAAAAAAGTTAAGTTTTAGTTCTACCTTCTTTTTAACAGTTACCCTTGATAAGATACCCCTGTGGCCCTTGTTTTCTTTTCTAATATCAGAGCTCTTTTCTTCCTCTTCCTCTTTTCCTGCCCTTCCATATTCTTCTTTCCAGATGACTTTGCTTTCCTAACGCAAAGAGCAAGATATTTCTTTGTTCATAGCTCTAACCTTAGTGACTAA
Organism: Bison bison bison; assembly: GCF_000754665.1. NCBI lineage: Eukaryota > Metazoa > Chordata > Mammalia > Artiodactyla > Bovidae > Bison > Bison bison. Next base: position 280,137 of record NW_011494690.1, on the reverse strand, counting down.
CACAGTGCCAAACTTATAAAACTTGGCTCATTTTTACTTTCTGAAAGATCAAATAAATCCCCAATTTTAACTATTACCTTTTACATCCAGTTACGTTTACCCAGTTATAGTCTTACCGTTTAGTATCTGCAATCTAAAAGCATACATACAGGAAGCCAGACATATTAAAGTGAGCATCCCAATACGATTCTGTGTGTCATAGGGGGATTCTAGCTGCTGGAACAAATAAATCCCCGCATTTTCATGGTGTAACACAATAGGCATTTATTTCATGCTGATGTAATAGTGCAATGTGCCGTTACAGGTCTGCAGGTAGCATTCCTGCAGGATGCCTGTGTGGTGATTCACAGACTGAGCCTCCTTCTGTTTTGTGGTTTCAGAGGCCTCCAAAGATCTCAGCATTCTATTAACTCATGGAGTTGAGAGAATTAGAAACATTTTTTTAAGTACATTTGTTTTTAGAACAGTTTTAGATTTACAGAAAAATTGAGACTATAGCACAGAGTTCTCATATACTTTGCACACAGTTTCTGGATTAACATTTCATATTGGTATTGTATTTGTCACAATTAATGGACTGATTCTGATACATTATTAGTGAAAATCTATGCTTCCTTCAGATTATTTAATGCCTTCTTTCTGCTTCATAATCTTACACAGGATACCCCATTACATTTATTTGCATGTTTTCTTTAGGTAATTATTAGGCCTTCTTTAGGATGATACCATATCTCAGAATTTCATTGTTTTTGATGCCCTTGACTGGTCAGGTATTTTTATAGAATGCTGTTCTATTGTAATTTCTATGACATTTTTCTATGAATTTTTTTAGGTGGAAGACCATAGAGGTAAAAGTTTACTTTATCATGATGTCAAGAGTATTTACTATTCACACAATTTATCACAGTTTATATTAATCACCTACCTGAGCTTCTGTTTGTCAGATTTCTCTACTGTAAAGTTACTTTTCTTCCTCTTTTCCATTTTGTAGTCTTTGTAAGGAGATAGCATGGTGCAGCTCACAGTTATAGAAAGGGAGTTTATAGTCTCTCTCCTTGAGGGCAGGAGATCTACATAAATTCTTTAGAAGTCTTCTGGATGAGAGATTAATCTGTTCTCCACACATATTTACTTATGCAATTGTTTATATCAATATGAACTAATAGAAATTTATTTTAGCCTTTGGGTTGTATAATTCAGTTCTTCTTTATTAATGTTGCTACTCAAATTTTCCAGCTTTGGCCATTAGGTGCTCTTTTCCAGCTTTGGCCATTAGGTGCTCTTTTAGCACCCAACTAAAAGAGCACCTAATCCAGCAGGTGCTCCTAATGCTGCACTCCGTGGATGTATATTCATTAATTCATTTTGGTATTTGTTTTGTATTTCTGTGTTTGTTAGCACTTTGTTGCTCTCTGTTGTTGCTCACAAGTATTAAAAGCAATGCTTGGGCCAGATTCTCAGGCTTATCATAAGTATTTCCTGCCTCAGCCATTTCTTAGAAGATCCGTGGTTCCTTTTATTGGAGAATAGTATTAGAAACCAAGATCTTGGTGCTAACTGTGCTTATTGCTACTGGAATGTTCTTTCTTTTAAATACTCTAAGTTGGCAAAGTAAGGAAATGTGTGTGTACATTAGCCTATGTATATACATGCCTTTCACAACACTTCTACATCTGTGTATAATTAAGCTAAGAACATATACAAACTAATGTCTCAGTTTTATTCTATGACAATAGGAATCTTTCAGTCCTCCTCCTCTCATGTATGAACTGCTGTGCCAACAGTGATAAATCTTGACTGTCATCTATTTAACTGTTCAATTTCACTACACAAGTAGAGTGGTACTATTCCTATACATTTATCATAAATAACTTTAATAACAAAATGCAGTGCTTATGCACTGTGTTTTTGACTTCAGTCTCGTTAAGTTGAAGTATAATTCAAAAACAGTGCTATGTTCATTTCAGGTGTACAACATGGTATTTTGATCTGTATATGCATTATAAGCCTTCCAGGTCAATCTGTCCATGGGATTTTCCAGGCAAGAATACTGGAGTAGGTCGTCACTTCCTTTACCAGGGGATCTTCCTGACCCAGTGATCAAACCCACATCTTTTGAAACTCCTTCATTGGCAGGCAGATTCTTTAACACTACACCACCTGGGAGGCCCCCAAACATTATGAAATGATTCAGTTCAGTTCAGTCACTCAGTTGTGTCTGACTCTTTGCAAGCCCATGGACTGCAGCACGCCAGGCCTCCCTGTCCATCCCCAAATCCAGCAGTTTACCCAAACTCATGTCCATTGAGTTGGTATTGCCATCCAACTGTCTTATCCTCTGTTGTACCCTTCTCCTCCTGCCTTCAATCTTTCTCAACATCAGAATGTGTTCAAATGAGTCAGCTCTTCCCATCAGGTGGCCAAAGTGTTGGAGTTTTAGCTTGAAGATTAGTCCTTCCAATGAACACCTAGGGCTGATCTCCTTCAGAATAGACTGGTTGAATCTCCTTGCAGTCCAAGGGCCTCTCAAGAGTCTTCTCCAACACCACAGTTCAAAAGCATCAATTCTTTGGCACTCAGCTTTCTTTACAGTCTAACTCTCACATCCATACATGACTACTGGGAAAAACATAGCCTTGACTAGATGGACCTTTGTTGGCAAAGTAATGTCTCTGCTTTTGAATATACTGTCTAGGTTAGTCATAACTTTACTTTCAAGGAGTCAGCGTCTTTTAATTTCATGGCTTGCAGTCATCATCTGCAGTGATTTTTGGAGCCCCCCCCAAAATAAAGTCAGCCACTGTTTTCATTGTTTCCCCATCTATTTGACATGAAGTGATGGGAACGAATGCCATGATCTTAGTTTTCTGAATGTTGAGCTTTAAGCCAAGTTTTCACTCTCCTCTTTCACATTTTTCAAGAGGCTCTTTAGTTCTTCTTCACTTTCTGAATATCTGAGGGTGGTGTCATCTGCATATCTGAGGTTATTGATATTTTTCCCTGCAATCTTGATTCCAGCTTATGCTTCTTCCAGCCCAGCATTTCTCATGATATACTCTGCATATAAGTTAAATAAGCAGAGTGACAATACACAGCTTTGACGTACTCCTTTTCCTATTTGGGACCAGTCTGTTGTTCCATGTCCAGTTCTAACTGTTGCTTCCTGACCTGCATATAGGTTTCTCAAGAGGCAGGTCAGATGGTCTGGTATTGCCATCTCTTTCAGAATTTTCCACAGTTTATCGTGATCCACACAGTCAAAGGCTTTGGCATAGTCAGTAAAGCAGAAATAGATGTTTTTCTGGAACTCTCTTGCTTTTTCAATGATCCAATGGATATTGGCAATTTGATCTCTGGTTCCTCTGCCTTGGCTAAAACCTGCTTAAACATTTAGAAGTTCACGGTTCACATATTGTTGAAGCCTGGCTTGGAGAATTTTGAGCATTACTTTACTAACGTGTGAGATGAGTCCAATTGTGCGGTAGTTTGAGCATTCTTTGGAACATTTGTAAGCATTTGCAAAGCATTTGGTTGCAAAGCATTTTTCTTCTTTCTGAAATTTGTTGTATCTTTGGGTTTTTTGGTGGTTTCATAATAATTTTAGAATTCTTTGTTACCGATCTGTGAAAAATGCTATTGGTATCTTGATAGAGATTGCCTTGAAAATGTAAATTGACTTAGTTGATATGGGCATTTTGACAGTATTAATCATTTCAAACCATGAGCATGGCTTATCTTTCCATTTATTTGTGCTGTTCTGTGTCATCAGTGTCTTATAGTTTTTAGCATATCATGGGTCTTTTACCTTGTTAGTTAAATTTTCCTAGATATTTGATTCTTTTTAGCACAATTATAGATGGTAGTTTTATTTCTCTTTCTGATGATTTGTTATTAGTGCAGAGAAATGCAACAGATTTCTGTTCATTAATATTGTTTTATCCTACAACATTATTGCATTCATTTAATTGTTTTACATGATATCAAACCATGTGCAAAGAGTGACAGTTTTTATTTCTTTCCAAAGTTCTTTAGGTCTATTGGTTAGCACCTTGCTCCCTCCTCAACACTCTCTTCAGATTGCTTTATATATTTGGAATGCACTTAGAATATTCATTGAATATTCATATTTTAGAATTTTAGATGCTTTGAGCATTCTAAAATGCTTTGCTTTTGTTGCAAAAATGCTTTGCAACCAAATGTTATTTGGAACCAGTCTGTTGTTTCATGTCCAGTTCTAACTGTTGCTTCTTGACCTACATACAGATTTCTTAGAAAGCAGTTAAGGTGTTCCTGTCTCTTTAAGAATTGTCCACAGTTTGCTGTGATCCACACAATCAAAGTCTTTGGCATAGTCAATAAAGCAGAAGTAGATGTTTTTCTGGAACTCTTTTGCTTTTTCTATGATCCAACAGATGTTGAAGATTTGATCTCTGGTTCCTCTGCCTTTTCCAGATCTAGCTTGAACGTCTGGAAGTTCTGGATTAAAGTATTATTGAAGCTTGGCTTGGAGAATTTTGAGCATTACTTTACTAGCGTGTAAGATGACTGCAATTGTGCGGTAGTTTAAGCATTCTTTGGCATTGCCTTTCTTTGGGATTGGAATGAGAACGGACCTTTTCCAGTCCTGTGCCCACTGCTGAGTTTTCCAAATTTGCTGGCATATTGAGGGCAGCACTTTCACAGCATCATCTCTGAGGATTTGAAATAGCTCAACTGGAATCCCATCGCTTCCACTAGCTTTATTCATAGTGATGCTTCCTAAGGCCCACTTGACTTTGGACTCCAGGATGTCTTGCTCTAGGTGAGTGATCATACCCTCTTGGTTATCTGGGTCATGAAGATCTTTTTTGTATAGTTCTCTGTGTATTCTTGCCAATTCTTCTTAACATCTTCTGCTTCTGTTAGGTCCATACCATTTCTGTCCTTTACTGTGCCCATCTTTGCATGAAATATTCCCTTGCTATCTCTAATTTTCTCCAAGTGATCTCTAGCCTTTCCCATTCTATTGTTTTCCTCTATTCTTTTCACTGATCACTTAGGAAGACTTTCTTATCTCTCTTTGCTATTCTTTGGAACTCTGCATTCAAATGGGTATATCTTTCCATTTCTGCTTTGCCTTTAGCTTCTCTTCTTTTCTTAGCTATTTGCAAGGCCTCATCAGACAACTATTTTGCCTTTTTGCATTTGTTTTTCTTGGTGATGGTCTTGTGGTAATGTAAAATAGCTACCATAGTCTTCTCAGTTCCTCCCATCCTCTCCTTCCGCCTTTGTGTCTACAAGTCTGTTCTCTATGTCTGTCTTTTTCCTGCCCTGCAAATAGGTTCATCAGTACCAATTTTCTAGATTCCATATATATGTCTTAATGTACAATATCTATTTTTCTCTTTCTGAGGTACTTCCCTCTGTATAACAGGCTCCAGGTTCATCCAGTTCATTAGAACTAATTCAAATGTATTCTTTTTTATCAGTCATAGTCCATTGTATACATGTACCACAGATTCTTTATCCATTCATCTGTTGATGGACATCTACATTGCTTCTGTCTCCTGGCTATTGTAAATAGTGCTGCAATGAACATTGGGGTACATGTGCCATTTTGAATTATGGTTTTCTCAGAGTATATGCCCAGTAGTGGGATTGCTGGGTCATATGATAGTGTTATTCCCAGTTTTTTAAGGAATCTACATAATGTCCTCCATAGTGGCTGTATCAATTTACATTCCCACCAACAGTGCAAGAGGGTTCCCTTTTCTCCACATCTTCTCCAGCATTTATTGTTGCAGATTTTTTTTTGATAATGACCATTCTTACCAGTATGAGGTGATACCTAACTGTAGTTTTGATTTGCATTTCTCTAATAATGAGTGATGTTCAGCATTTTCTAATGTGTTTATTGGCTGTCTGTAGGTGTTCTTTGGAGAAATGTTTGTTTAGGTCTTCTGCCCAGTTTATGTTTGGGTTATTTATTTTGTTTGATATTGAGCTGTATATGCTGCTTGTATATTTTGGAGATTAATCCTTTGTCAGTTGTTTTATTTGAAATTATTTTCTCCCATGCTGAGGGTTGTCTCTTCATCTTTTTTGCAGTTACCTTTGCTGTGCAAAAGCTTTCAACTTTAATTAGTTCCCATTTGTTTATTGTTGTTTGTATTTCCATAATTCTAGGAAGTGTGTCATAGAGGATCTTTCTGTGATTTATGTCAAAGAATGTTCTGCCTGCATTTTTCTCTAAGAGTGTTATAGTTTCTGGCTTTATGTTTAGGTCTTTAATCCATTTTGAGTTTATTTTTGTGTATGGTGTTAGGGAGTATTCTAATTTCATTCTTTTACATGTAGCTGTCCAATTTTCCCAGAGCCACTTATTGAAGAGACTGTTTTCTCCATTGTATATTCTTACTCTTTTGTTAAAGATAAGGTGCCCATAGGTGCATGAGTTTATCTCTGGGCTTTCTATTAATATCATGTTCCATTAGTCTATGGGGCTTCCTTAGTGGCTCAGAGGTAAAAAATCTGCCTTCAGTGGAGGAAATCGAGTTTGATCCCTGGGTCAGAAAGACACTCTGGAGAAGGAAATGACAACCCACTCCAGTATTCTTGCCTGGAGAATTCCATGGACAGAGAAGCCTGGCGGGCTATAGTTCATGGGGTCACAAAGAATCAGACATGACTGAGCTACTAACACCCTCCAAATTAGTCTATATTTCTGTTTAGAGTCCTTAATCTATTAGCCATCATTATCTTAAGTTTTATTCCCAGTAATTCCAAAATACATGTCATATATGAGACTGGCTTTGATAGTTTTCTTGTCTCTTTATACTTTTTTTCCCTTGTCTTATAAAATGCTTGTAAATTTTTGTTGAAAGTCAAACATAATGTGTTTGGTGATAGTAACTTAGCTAAAAGACTTTTGGTGTGAAGTTTTAAGTTTCTCTGGGTAAATATTTCATCTTCGTTGTATCTGTAGACACCTGAAGCTTCAAAATCCCTCTGACCTACTGTGTGCTTCCCTAAGGATTCCTTCTTAAAGAAGGTCAGTGCCTTGCTGGTCTTTCAGCTGCAGTTATAGTTTTTAAACTGGAGCCCTGTTGATTTGGTAATGAAGTGTGGGAGACAGGAAGCATTCTGTAATCTTATGATTAAATTGTTTGTTTGTTGTTTTGGTCACACCATGTGGCTTGTGGGGTCTTAGTTCCCTGACAAGGAAATGAACCTGGACCATGGCAGTGAAAGCAGTAAGTCCTAACCAGCAGACTGCCAGAGAATTCCCTGAACTGTGGTATTTTAATGGGCCTGTGTTGTGACATTCAAACTTATCCTACCCTGTCCTCCCATACATGCTGTATGTCGGACAGTAAGGTTAGAGACAGTGGGTTAGCTAAGTTCTCTTTTACTAACTCAGATGAGGCTATGAAAAAGTATTTTTTTCCTTACCAAGTAAAACTTTTTTAAGGAGAATGATGTGGGTAATTTCAGAATAGGTACTTTTTCAGTCACTCTGCCAGAAACATGGGGCATTTTTCTCAGGAGTTCACCTTGAAAACATGGTGGAGTTCCTGGAGGTAAATCTGTGAAAATGTGGGGATTCTTAAGACTGTGGACTCTAGAGTTTCTTACTCGTACCCAAACAGACTAAACTCCACCTCTAGCAGTTCATCCAGTTCCTGTACAGTATTCCTGAAAGTTTGTGGCTTCAGCATCTTCTGCTCCTAGGAAGTATATGCTGGTTGTGATTATCCGATTCATCTGTCTTCCCAGTCTTGGGAGTTGCAGTGTGCCCTTGAAAGTTTCAGAAGGACAAGTTTCAAACTCTATACATTTCAGAGCTGGAACTGAAAATCCAGCATATTGTTTTTATCATTTCTGTCTAGAAGAGGCACATCACTTATGTCTATATACAAGTGACAAGGACTGTTGACACGGCCCCAGCTAACTGCAAGCAGTCTGGGGAATGTGGTTCTTGGCTGAAAAAGTGCTTTAGCCATTATTTGTGAGGAAAAGCACAAGCCTTAGAGAACAGTCTCTCATCCATGAAGCCTTTGAAGGAAATGTTAAAAATCAACATTTATAAAGAACTTCCTGAGCTTCAACCACTATACTAGATATTTTTTATATGTGATCTTATTTATAATACACTGTTCAATTGATATTTTACCTTAAAATTGATAAAACTCCAAAGGCTATATACTATGGAAAGTGGTTGATCTAAGTTAGAGATTTTATTGGAATTTTGGTCTAATTATGATAACATTTATAAAATTATTTGAAAATTAATAATTTATACTGGAAAGTCTAATAAAAATTTTTAGTTTCCTCATTAATGAAGTTGATTTTCATATATTTGCAATTGTCTCTAAATAAATACACAATATCCTCACTTCTCCTTTTCCTAAGGAAGACTGCAGTGTTTAGACCATAGCTGATTTTATAAAGGCTTTGGACCTTAAGCCACTCTCCTCACCCATCCAGAGTTCCTTTTCCTTTATATTCATCTCTGCTATGGTGAATAATGTATTTTAGCTGTAGTGCCTCCTTGTTTTTCATAAAAAGGAAATATATTCATACAGTAACTGGCTTCCTTACTGAATTCAATTTTAATATTTTCCTAGTTGAATCTCTTGGGTATAACAAGTAGCCAAACATATCACCTGAAAATAATAACTGTAACATTTTCAATATTTATACACATTTTATCTCCTAGCACTTGGCAGGACATTATAAAGCAAAACCAATATTAACAGGCATGCTTGTCTTTTTACACATCAATCTTTGCTGGGACCATTGCAATGACCTCATAACTAGGTCCCTGACTCCATTGTTATTCTATACAGTCAACTCACGTAGGTGGTAGTGGCTTATTTAAAGTCTGTGTCATGAATTAGCTGGTCAGATCAATAATAGCTGGAACTATGAAAGTTAATCCAACAATAATAACTGCCACCATAATGATTTCCATAGCATCTAATGTAGAGTATAGCTGCATAATTTCTGTTAAAATATCCCTCTTGTTTATTTTAAGATTTTCTCAGCCCTTTGACACATCTTGCATTGCTAAAGGAATTGAGAAAATAGGAAAAGCAGAGTTCTAGTAACAGCTCTATTCTGTGGAGGGAAAAATTGCAAGAGTCTGGAAATATTATGAAATTGGGTTTCCCAACACATGGCAATCTAGCTAAGAGAGAGTTATAGGAATAGCTATCCCAATTTTATTCTTCTCTTTCTTGTCATCTGCCAACAGTTCTACTGGTAAAACTCACCTGGAATCAGAGGGTAAGGGAGCTCTTAGATGAAGTCCAGACAGATTAGTTTTACTCAATACTCAGTAGGAAATAGTTAAATAACATTAAGCAGAGTTTAATGTTATTTAGCCTTGTTTCTGTACCTGGACACAAAGTCCCAATTGATAATAATAACTGTGTTTTGTTTTTTTTTTTTCCTCTCATTTTTCTTTAAATTATGCTGGCACCGTAGCAGAGGAGAGTACCTGAAGGGGTAACATAATGTTTCATTTCTGCAAGATCTGAAACCCTAGTGTCTTGTGTTTGTTAGATAGTGTACTTTAAGCCAGGACTGTTAAACCAGTGACTCTTAATAGGTGTCTCATTAAATAATCTGGTTTTCAGATTTGGTCCCCTTTCTCTTATTATTAACATTAATATATAAAAGCAAAAAGATCCTACTTTAAAATCAGTATCTATCAGTGTGGTAATCAACTTTCTATTTGTTAGTTGAGACTGGAAAACAGCATTAACTTCCAATTTAAGATAAAACCAAAGCAATATGTATGGGTTAATCAATGTGTTCCTCCTTTTCTAACTAAGACCTTCATACCATCTGAACAAAATTGTGGGGATAGAAGCAAGCATTTAGTCAGTGGGTGATTTGAAATTGTAATGAGAATAGAACCATTCTCAAATTCACTCTGTGGTTCATTCTTATGGTGGGATATGGCGATATATATTGGTTTTTGGTTTGAGGCATATGATGAAAACTCTCCAGGTGTCCTTAAACTGAGACTATAATAAGAACTTCAGTAGAACATTCTGCTCTTCTATCAAGCCACCTGATTTGTGGTGAAGGTACACTAGAAAAACCCTTAAGCTTGAATTCACTGTCCCATGGCTTTCTCCATTAAAGAAGACCTTTTGTCGGCATTCTATGATTCCAAAAACGATGATGACAGAAATACTGCAGATAATTAAGGCCAATCTGCATCCAAATAATATGTCTGTATTTTGGAGGATAAATAGCTGCTCTGTCTATAATGGAGAGGATCCAACTAATACATCTGCTATCTGGACCCTCTAGAAATATTGTGACATGAGTGATTAAGTGTTGGCCAATGTTTTAGGGAAATTGGACACTCAGCAAGATCTTTGTCAACCCATGCATACTTCCATTTCTTTCATGATAGTAGGTTTATTTGTAGACCCTTGATCAAGACTGAGTGATGAGGTAAAAATGCTAGATGGCATCTACAATCCTTGGAAACAGGTTTATTTTGTTTTATTTTAAGTCTACTTTAGAAATCAGTAAATCTTGTAAAGGATCGGATAGTAGATATTTTAGATGTTGTGCTCCACATGATCTCTATTATAACCACTCATTTCTGTAACTCTAAGCACAAAAAAACAGCCACATAGAGTACATAAATGAACAAATATGGCTGTGTCCAGTAAAATTTAATTTACCCAAATAGATGGCATGGCAGATTTAGTCCACAGGCCAGAGTTTACCTTGATCTATTTGGTTATTGAACACTTCATGAATTTGTAAGCCAGTTAACTGATAATGGGAAAACACCAAGAGGCCAGTTTCAGCATATATATCATGAGTCTGGTCCAGAGGTGGACTGGAGCTGTCTTTGCACAGGCTCCCATGAGCCAATTATATACACTTCTTGCTATCTCCAAATGTTGACCAAGATGGGAGTATTATACCATGGAAATCAGAAAATCTAGTAGTCAGGACTTCTGATCACTACCAGCTGGGACTCTGGTTGTTGAACATGACAGCCCAGCAATGGTATCAGCCATAGCTCATGCAGTTCAATTGTCTTGAAGTCTGGTTTACGGTTTGCCAGTTGTATTTTATAATGTGCAGCTTCTCTACCTGTCTAGTTTCATGATTGGATAGGTCAGATTATATCCAGTGTATGATGTTCTGTTGTATATCTGCCTCTCCAATTTTAGAAATTGTCTGATTATTTATGTCAAACAAGATCTCATTAGGCCGCCCATCCATTTCTTTCATGCAGACCCCATTGTCAAACAGCCATGATCAGATCCCTGCTAGTCAAAAGACTATAAAAACTGTTTTGGTTCTATCACCTGTTATGATAATTAAGTTCCCATGTCTTTGCTGGATAATCATAAAAACTGGCTTATATTCCAATTCCAGTATTTCCAGTGTAATCTTAGAAATGTAACATTTGTGTGGCTTCATCCACATTTATCTCTGCCTATATAGTTTGGTGACCACTTCTTCAAAGAATTCTCTAACGCAGGGTAAAGAGGGTAACCACCAGGCCTTAGAAGTTTTGTTGTTGTGTTAGTCACTTAGTCATGTCTGACTCTGACTCCATGGACTGTAGCCTACCAGGCTCTCTCTGTTGATGGAATTCTGCAGGCAAGAATAAGGGAGTGGAATAGCCATTTCCTTCTCCAACGGATCTTCCTGACCCAGGGATTGAACCAGGTCTCCTTCATTGCAGGCAGATTCTTTATTGTCTGAGCCACTAGGGAAGCCTAGATTTTTTTTAGGAATTAACTAAGTAGAACCAACATTGTTGACTCATCTCAACATTTTCTACTATCTAAACATTATAACTTGTTTCTCTATAAAAAAGGCCAAGTCATTTCAGCTTTCAGCCTCCCTTACTTCAGCCATGAATCTAGACATGAAATTGGCCAACTCACAAATTATAAATCGCCCTTCTAGGGAAATGATTCAACACAACCTCTGGAGGTATGTTTTTATGTGCTATTCTCTTCTCAGTTTTGCTGAGTCAGAGTTGTGGTTGGAAAAAGCATTTTTTAATGGATAACTGAGAATTGCTTAAGAAAGGAACTATTTCAGATGTGTGGGGAGGACTCTGAAAATGGCAAGTAATGGCATAGTTCTCAGGGACATCAGTAGAAAAGATCTCTACTACTGTCAACCTGATGAGAAAGAGGGAGAGGCAGTTTCTTTTAGGGTGATTTCCACATCAAGCTGTGTCACATTTAGTAGAGGATAACAGTAAATATTAGTGAAGAGAGGATGACAGGGAGGGGACCAGAGGAATAAATATCCCAGCTTAACTAAACCCATTAATAGCCATGGTTCTGGGGAGACCACTGCAGCTGTCAATTAAAGTCAGAACTGTAGGCCACAGAGCTGATTCAAGAATAGACAAGAGTGAATTTGTAGAAGTCTAGATTCCAGGTCACAAAAAAATATCTATCACAGATATCACATAATAGACATAAAAATTATTCTAAGAAAACTATAAATTAAAAGAAGAGTTAGGGAAATAAATAGTCTCAGAAAAGTAAAGAAAAATTTTCAAAGGTAAATGATTTGGTCAGTAACGACATTAGCCATAGCCACAATGATTATAACAGTTTCCACTTATCAAATATTTAATGTTTTCCAGGCACTAGGGAAATTGCATTATTTCTTAAAATGTTTGTATGTGGGATTAAATATTTTTTCTTAATGGTGAGGAATATATATCTCAGAGAGCTGTGTAACATTCCTAAGGTCACACAGAAAGTAAGTTAAAAGCTATCGTGTTTTCAAGTTAGACTTTTAAATATTGGGATCTTCACAATTGAGTCAAGTGCTATGTGCAGTTGAGGAAGAAAAGATGTATAGTGTTGGATTTGACAAAGTTGCCCATTAGTGATCATGGATTCCTGATGTTAAGCTTATGGACACCATAAGAAGTAAAAGCAGTACCGATAGATCACACGTCCTCAGGAATTTGTTTTTGAACAAAGAGAAATAGGTATATTTTATATATATATATATATGCACATTGATATTTTAAACAAGGCACATACACATCTTTGAAAAGAAATAGGCTGAAACATTTTGCAAAGAAAAACTTGAAAATATTTTTGACTGGGTGATAGACGGACAGTGGAATCTCAAAATTTGTACACAGGGTTAGTTTTGGTGTACTTTCTGAAATTCTCTTGTTAAGACAGAATGAGCATTATAATGGACTTATTTATTATTTTGATTTCATTAGACATCTATTTTTACATAACATTTTTGTGGAGAGGGCAATGGCACCCCACTCCAGTACTCTTGCCTGGAAAATCCCATGGACAGAGGAGCCTGGTGGGCTGCAGTCCATGGGGTCGCTGAGAGTCGGACACGACTGAGCGACTTCACTTTCACTCTTCACTTTCATGCATTGGAGAAGGACATGGCAACCCACTCCAGTGTTCTTGCCTGGAGAATCCCGGGGACGGGGGAGCCTGGTGGGCTGCCGTCTCTGGGGTCGCACAGAGTTGGACACAACTGAGGAGACTTAGCAGCAGCAACATTTTTGTAAGCATGTCAAATTCCTACACACAGAGATACACTGTATTTGAGATAAGAATATTAAGAAATTATGCTTTTGTATTTTATCTCCTTTTGTCTTTAATCTTAGATGTCTAGAAAATATTTCATATTATAATGATAGTTATATTTTGACATTGACTTTTTCTGCCTATGCTATTAACTTGTAAATTGTTTTCAATTTTTACCTATTTAAAGCAAAAAAAAAAATCAAATTTTGTGGTCTTGAATGTCTTTCCAAAGAGTTTTTTTAGTGTTTGAAAAGTAGAGGGATGGTATGGGGAGGGAGGAGGGAGGAGGGTTCGGGATGGGGAACACATGTATACCTGTGGCGGATTCATTTTGATACTTGGCAAAACTAATACAATTATGTAAAGTTTAAAAATAAAATAAAATTAGAGAAAAAAAATAAAAAATAAAAAATAAAATAAAATAAAATAAAAAAAAAAAAAAGAAAAGTAGAAGAAAGTAAAGTAGCTTCCATGACTTTGAAATAGTAAGTAAATCTCAACTTCTTTTTCTTGCTTATGAATGAATGTATTGGTTTCCTCTCATTGATGAGTTCACTTCAGCCTCCTGTAAGCATACTCACTCCTGTGAGTATAGGTGCAGTCATCTAAAAATGGTAGTTCTGAAACCATATGCTGTTCTCATGTACATTGAACCCTGACAGTGATTCTTTACTTTCTACCTCAAACTATCTATAATAATGAAGAAAATAATAATCACTCACTGTCAGCGAATCCTTTTTATAAGTCAGGTACTGTTATAAATAACATGCAAATTATTTCATCCTCACATCACCTCTCTGCGAAAAGTTCAAGCAAGAATACATCCATTTTACAGAAACAGTACAAGATGGTTAAATAACATGCCCAAAATAGTCAGCTCAAAAGTGTTTGAGCTGCCTGGCTGTCAGTGTTCAGAGCGTACATGATAACCATCATCTAGATATGCCACTCCAGTTGACAAAACTAAGATCCTTAACATAATCTTCATGTTTTAGTCCCTGTGTTAATCCATATGTTTGTACTGAATGGATTGAAGAAAATAGATATATAAGCCTTTCCTTTGTCTCATTTGGGAAGAATGTAGTTGTGATGTCTGTGGCATTCCTAAACTGAGTTGCAGTGAATTTCATGATCCTTGACAAGGAGTTCAACATACTTTATGATAAAATTTGAATTAAAAAGACATTGAAAATAACAGTTGATATTTTAACTTCAGGAAAATAGATAATTGTTTTTCTTCTTAACTGCCCTCTCCTGCCCTCCTAACTTGCCCCTGTTATGTCCACAAATGCACATCTGAAGGAGAAAAACATACTTAACAGAAAATTAAGGGCAGAATATCTAAAGCTAAATATAACTGCCTTTTAATTTACTAAAATCAACTGAATTTTACCTGATATTTTGACCTAGTTGTCATGCATTATTCCTATTATAAGAAAAACATGAATTGCTGAAGATTAGTTGCCTACATTTATTTATTTTTAAAATTTTTTTAATTTTATTTTTTAACTTTACAATATTGTATTGGTTTTGCCATATATCAACATAAATCCACAGTTGCCTACATTTAAAGATGCCAAAAGGTGCTCTTGATTTAATAAAAATTATTGTTATTTATTAAAGATTAAAACACCAAATGGAAGAAAATAATACATTATTAAATATTTATTAGCTTCCCTGGTAACTCAGTGGTAAAGCAAAGCAAAACAAAACAAAACTGGCTTCCAATACAGGAGATGCAATTTTGACCCGTGGGCTGGGAAGATTCCCTGGAGAAGGAGATGGCAACCCACTCTAGTATTCTTGCCTGAGAAATCCCATGGACAGAGGAGCCTGGCTACATGCAATTTTTAAAAATGTATTTTAATCTAAGTCAATATGATTTATGATTTCACAGTTTTTTCATAATTATAATTTTTCAGTTTTTCTATAATTCAGAATGTTGGATTGGTTCATTCCTCTTCCTCATTTCTTGTTTCAACATAGCAAAGATTTGAAATTATGGACCACTTGCAGCTCAAACAGGTGGGATTTTATTAAGCAGACAAAAAGCAGTATTATTTGGACAAACTAGTTATACCTTTGTTATAGCTCAACAGCTCAAGCAGAAAGCAGGCAGCTGGCAGTGCACTCCTGAGAGACAAGAGCAGACCAACCAGGAGAAGCCTCATCCCTCTTGACTTCCCTTTTCATACTTTATGTCTCCTCTGCCTGGAGGCTGATTCCTTATGCCCGAAGCAAATAGAGGATTCTACCAGAGCTTGCATGATTGGCCACACCTAGGATTGGTTACTTTTATTTTTACCCTCCACATGATACTGCCATCTTGGACTCCTTTTTCTGTTCTGCTGCTGCTGCTGCTGCTAAGTTGCTTCAGTCGTGTTCGACTCTGTACAACCCCATAGACGGCAGCCCACCAGGCTCCCCAATCCCTGGGATTCTCCAGGCAAGAACACTGGAGTGGGTTGCCATTTCCTTTTCTGTTCTAACTACCTGACAAATAGAATGTAAAGAAAACAGTTTTTCAATTAAGTGTTAATTTATTTTGTTCAGATGAGCAAAGCAATACATTAGTAATGTGTAGCAGTTTCCCCAAAATGAATAAGAAAATGAGATTTCACACATTAGTTTAAGTGGTTGAAAATAAGTAACATTTTCTTTTTGGAAAAAAAAAAAAAAATCAAGTATTATATAAATTAAAAAAAAAAAAAAAGGGATTCAAAAAAGAAACTGGTTGCCCTGTAAATGTGATTCAAATGCCCTGGAAATAAGAAAATCATTGTTTGTAATTGATCACATCAACATCTATCTTCTTTAGTGCAATTTTTTTTTTCTATTGTCAAATAGTTTTCACTCTTCTAGAAGTTAGTTGGTTTGGTAAAAAGTTACTAAAGCAAAATCTGTTAGAATCCAGAATGTTATATATTAATTACATGCAGATTTTCCAATTTTTCTCTAAGCCTGAGTAAAATTTTTTCATATTTAAAACTAGATAATTAAGGACATCTGTAATGACTTCTAGTGTCTCTTGAGTATTCATAGTTGGGTCATTATCTTTCCAAGGGCAGCAGAAACTGATTGATTCCTGAACTGCCTAGTGGGCATATTACTTTAGGCATCAACAACTAGGAAAGAACTCTAAATTGGGCTTATGCCTAATCGTGAAAACAGTACGTGAAGCAATCTCTTCTTAATGTAACTTTTGCTATGAATTTCCCTATTTGAGATACTAAGTCTTTGAGATCCTAAAATCCTCATTGAGATCAACATCATTATCTTTCAAATGCTTCCCTTTTTACACTGTGAGATACAGTAAAGGGTTAAATATACAGAAATTACTTATGCATGAAAATGTGAATATGAACTTTTTGAACAGTTTTTCATCAGACTACAGAGACTAATATACTGTATAGCCATACTTTACAGGAGGATGATATTTTGGGTTGCACTGGTATGTTGAGGAAATCAGCTGCTTTCTAAAAATATATTTGTTTCATAATGGTGTATTTAGTATTATAGATTTAAGTGAAACATTTTTTAAAGAACACAATCCACACTATTTGAAATCATTACATAAGATTTAAAGATAAAGCAAAGAAAACCTAGAAGGCATTATTAGTATTATACTTTGGTTTAACAATTCTGAAAAAATATTTGAAGCTAATATAAACGTTTTAATTTACCTGTGAATTTGATCATTATTTATAAACTAAGCATGTTTATGACTATTTCCATTTGACTCTCTTTCCTTCACCACCCTAGACATGTGAAATATTTTGAATACGTATTGCCAAATTTATATGTATTCATTCCAAAAATGTGTAAATATGTTTCCACATAGGTAAAATTATTCACTTTTTGGATAGTTGGATCCAATAAATGACACAAATATTAATCAAGGACCATTTAAACCAATATATACCATTACTTTGTGGCATTAAAAGTCATATATTGTATTAGGATTTCCAAAGATTGATTTGAATTTTATTTTATTTTTGCTTTGCATAAAGCAGTATTATTAAATATTAGTAATATTTAGTAATACTAGACTTACAATCAAATAACAAATATTTTAATATTTTAATAAATCATAATTATATGTAAGATTAATGAAAGCAAAGGTAGAGCAGGATATGACACTTAGATAAGTTCTGAAATAAAACATTTCAAAAAATTATGCAGGATGCCCTATTGTTGTCAATTAATATATGTTTTGATACGATAAGAAATCTATTTATTTAAGATTTATGATTCACAGTAGCCTTTAATTACCATTAATAGGAGCTGCCATTTGTTTAATGCTTATTATTTCCAAGACGCTAAAATAAAGGTTAGATATCCATTATTTCACGGTCTTTACAATAATTCTTCAAAGCATGAATTATATATTCCTTTTTATGTGAGCACATAATTAATCTGCCCAAGGTCACAGAGCTACTTGGTTGATTAGCCAATACTCTGAGTCTAAATTTTAAGGTATTTCCATTATATTCTACTCTCATTGTACTGAACTTTGAAATATACATAGACTTTATGCCTTTATGCAATATTTATCAGAATAAAAATTGTGCTCTATATTTTAATATATGGTGTCAGCCCAAACTGAACAATGAACTCCATGGAAGCAAGAATAGTGTCTGCTTCACCTTTACGTTTCCTCTAATTTTTTGAAAAGCAGCATAGAAATACTCGGAAGATATCATGTGAGGGCCAGATTGTTCCAGCTGAATTCTAACTTATGACTCAAACTTACTTACTGGAAGTTTCAGTAATCATCTCATTTTCTTATTTATAAAATGAAGACAATAGAAGTAATCTCATTATATTGTTATGTGAATGCAATATTAATGATAAATACATCCAAGGCATTCAGTGTTTTTTTTCTTTAGCCTTAATATTCTGCTCAAAGTAAACGAATATTACTGATAAAGTATACAGTTTATTGTTATATTTTGTGTGCGTAATGCAAAGAAATAGAGGAAAAAACAGAATGGGAAAGACTAGGGATCTCTTCAAGAAAATCAGAGATACCAAAGGAACATTTCATGCAAAGATGAGCTCGATAAAAGACAGAAATGGTATGGACCTAACAGAAGCAGAAGATATTAAGAAGAGACAGCAAGAATACACAGAATAACTGTACAAAAAAGATCTTCACCACCCAGATAATCACGATGGTGTGATCACTGACCTAGAGCCAGACATCCTGGAATGTGAAGTCAAGTGGGCCTTAGGAAGCATCACTACGAACAAAGCCAGTGGAGGTGATGGAATTCCAGTTGAGCTATTCCAAATCCTGAAAGATGATGCTGTGAAAGTGCTGCCCTCAATATGCCAGCAAATTTGGAAAACTCAGCAGTGGCCACAGGACTGGAAAATGTCAGTTTTCATTCCAATCTCGAAGAAAGGCAATGCCAAAGAATGCTCAAACTACCACACAATTGCACTCATCTCACATGCTAGTAAAGTAATGCTCAAAATTCTCCAAGCCAGGTTTCAGCC
>NW_011494690.1:260130-260973 GCF_000754665.1 Bison bison bison | reverse complement strand
TTTTAGAAAAGGCAGAGGAACCAAAGATCAAATTGCCAACATCCGCTGGATCATAGAAAAAGCAAGAGAGTTCCAGAAAAACATCTATTTCTGCTTTACTGACTATGCCAAAGCCTTTGACTGTGTGGATCACAATAAACTGTGGAAAATTCTGAAAGAGATGGGAATACCAGACCACTTGATCTGCCTCTTGAGAAATCTGTATGCAGGTCAGGAAGCAACAGTTAGAACTGGACATGGAACAACAGACTGGTTCCAAATAGGAAAAGGAATACGTCATGTATATTGTCACCCTGTTTATTCAACTTTTATGCAGAGTACATCATGAGAAACACTGGACTGGAAGACACAAACTGGAATCCATATTGCCGGGAGATATATCAATAACCTCAGATATGCAGATGACACCACCCTTATGGCAGAAAGTGAAGAGGAACTAAAAAGCCTCTTGATGAAAGTGAAAGTGGAGAGTGAAAAGGTTGGCTTAAACCTCCACATTCAGAAAATGAAGATCATGGCATCCGGTCCTACTACTTCATGGGAAATAGATGGGGAAACAGTGGAAACAGTGTCAGACTTTATTTTTCTGGGCTCCAAAATCACTGCAGATGGTGACTGCAGCCATGAAATTAAAAGACACTCCTTGGAAGGAAAGTTATGACCAACCTAGATAGCATATTCAAAAGCAGAGACATTACTTTGCCAACAAAGGTTCGTCTTGTCAAGGCTATGGTTTTTCCTGTGGTCATGTATGGATGTGAGAGTTGGACTGTGAAGAAGGCTGAGCGCCCAAGAATTGATGCTTTTGAAGTGTGATGTTGGAGAAGACTCTTGAGAGTCCCT
>NW_011494690.1:259550-260030 GCF_000754665.1 Bison bison bison | reverse complement strand
TAGATCAATGGAACAAAATAGAAAGCCCAGAGATAAATCCACGCACATATGGACACCTTATCTTTGACAAAGGAGGCAAGAATATACAGTGGATTAAAGACAATCTCTTTAACAAGTGGTGCTGGGAAATCTGGTCAACCACTTGTAAAAGAATGAAACTAGAACACTTTCTAACACCATATACAAAAATAAACTCAAAATGGATTAAAGATCTCAACATAAGGCCAGAAACTATAAAACTCCTAGAGGAGAACATAGGCAAAACACTCTCTGACATACATCACAGCAGGATCCTCTATGACCCACCTCCCAGAATATTGGAAATAAAAGCAAAAATAAACAAATGGGACCTAATTAAACTTAAAAGACTTCTGCACATCAAAGGAAACTATTAGCAAGGTAGAAAAGACAGCCGTTCAGAATAGGGAGAAAATAAATAGACAAATAGAAGACAACCGACAAACAACTAATACTACAAAA
>NW_011494690.1:226249-259450 GCF_000754665.1 Bison bison bison | reverse complement strand
ATTAAATAGCAGAGACATTACTTTGTCAACAAAGGTCCATCTAATCAAGGCTATGGTTTTTCCTTTGGTCATGTATGGATGTGAGAGTTGGACTGTGAAGAAGGCTGAGCGCCCAAGAATTGATGCTTTTGAAGTGTGATGTTGGAGAAGACTCTTGAGAGTCCCTTGGACTGCAAGGAGATCCAACCAGTCCATTCTGAAGGAGACCAGCCCTGGGATTTCTTTGGAAGGAATGATGCTAAAGCTGAAACTCCAGTACTTTGGCCACCTCATGCGAAGAGTTAACTCATTGGAAAAGACTCTGATGCTGGGAGGGATTGGGGGCAGGAGGAGAAGGGGACGCCAGAGGTTGAGATGGCTGGATGGCATCACTGACTCGATGGACGTGAGTCTGAGTGAACTCCGGGAGTTGGTGAGGGACAGGGAGTCCTGGTGTGCTGCGATTCATGGGGTCGCAAAGAGTTGGACACGACTGAGCAACTAATCTGATCTGATTTGATATACGTATATATACACACACAGGTGGTCCTAGCAGTAAAGAGGTTGCCTGAAAATGCAGGAGATGTAAGGGATGTGGGTTGAATTTCTGGGTCAGGAAGATCCCCTGGAGAAGGGGATGGCAACCCACTCAAGTATTCTAGCCCGAGAATCCCATGGACACAGGAGCTTGGTCAGCTACAGTCCATAGGGTCACAAAGAGTTGGACATGGCTGAAGCAACTTAGCATGAATGTATGTGTGTATGTGTGTGTGTGTATGAATGTATATATATATTAGTTCAAATATCTATATATGGCCCAGTGTAAACTGATGTTGTGATCCACACAGTCAAAGGCTTTGGCATAGTCAATAAAGCAGAAATAGATGTTTTTTTCTGGAACTGTCTTGCTTTTTCGATGATCCACTAGATGTTGGCAATTTGAACTCTGGTTCCTCTGCCTTTTCTAAAACCAGCTTGAACATCTAGAAGTTCACCTTTCATGTATTGCTGAAGCCTGGCTTGGAGAATTTTGAGCATTACTTTACTAGTGTGTGAGAGTACAACTGTGCGGTAGTTTGAGCATTCTTTGGCATTGCCTTTCTTTGGGATTGGAATGAAAACTGACCTTTTCCAGTCCTGTGGCCACTGCTGAGTTTTCCAAAGTTGCTGGCATATTGAGGGCAGCACTTTCACAGCATCATCTTTCAGGATTTGGAATAGCTCAACTGGAATTCCATCACCTTTGGCTTTGTTCATAGTGATGCTTCCTAAGGCCCACTTGACTTCATATTCCAGGATGTCTGGCTCTAGGTGAGTGATCATACCATCGTGATTATCTGGGTGGTGAAGATCTTTTTTGTACAGTTCTTCTGTGTATTCCTGCCACCTCTTCTTAATATCTTCTGCTTCTGTTAGGTCCATACCATTCTGTCCTTTATCGAGCCCATCTTTGCATGAAATATTCCCTTGATATCTCCAATTTTCTTGAAGAGCTCTCTAGTCTTTCCCATTCTATTGTTTTCCTCTATTTCTTTGCATTGATTCTGAGGAAGGCTTTCTTGTCTCTCCTTGCTATTCTTTGGAACTCTGCATTCAAATGGGTAGATCTTTCCTTTTCTCCTTTGCTTTTCACTTTTCTTCTTTTCACAGCTATTTGTAAGGCATCTTCAGACAGCCATTTTGCCTTTTGCATTTTTTTTTTCTTAGGGATGGTCTTGATCCCTGTCATAGGTACAATGTCATGAATCTCTGTCCATAGTTCATCAGGCACTCTGTCTATCATATCTAGTCCTTTAAATCTATTTCTCACTTCCACTGTATAATCATAAGGGATTTGATTTAGGTCATACCAGAATGGTCTAGTTGTTTTCCCTACTTTCTTCAATGTAAGTCTGAATTTGGCAATAAGGAGTTCATGATGTGAGCCACAGTCAGCTCCCGGTCTTATTTTTGCTGACTCTATAGAGCTTCTCCATCTTTGGCTGCAAAAATATAATCAATCTGATTTCGGTGTTGGCCATCTGGTGATATCCATGTGTGGAGTCTTCTCTTGTGTTGTTGGAAAAGGGTGTTTGCTATGACCAGTGCATTCTCTCAGCAAAACTTTATTAGCCTTTGCCCTGCTTTCTTTCTGTACCCCAAGGCCAAATATGCTTGGTACTCCAGGTGTTTCTTGACTTCCTACTTTTGCATTCCAGTCCCCTATAATGAAAAGGACATCTTTTTTGGGTGTTAGTTCTAAAAGGTCTTGTAGGTCTTCATAGAACCATTCAAGTTCAGCTTCTTCACCATTACTGGTCAGGGCATAGCCTTGGATTACCATGATATTGAATGGTTTGCCTTGGAAACGATCAGAGATCATTCTGTCGTTTTTGAGATTGCATCCGAGTACTGCATTTCGGAATCTTTTATTGACTATGATGGCTACTCTATTTCTTCTAAGGGATTCCTCCCCACAGTAGTAGATAATAATGATCATCTAAGTTAAATTCACCCATTCCAGTCCATTTTAGTTCACTGATCCCTAGAATGTCGACATTCACTCTTTTCATCTCCTGTTCAACCACTTCCAATTTGCCCTGATTCATGGACCTAACATTCCAGGTTTCTTTGCTGTGGAAAATTCTGAAAGAGATGGGAATACCAGACCACCTGACATGCCTCTTGAGAAGCCTGTATGCATGTCAGGAAGCAACAGTTAGAATTGGACATGGAACAACAGACTGGTTCCGAATAGGGAAAGGAGTATGTCAAGGCTGTATATTGTCACCCTGCTTATTTAACTTATATGCAGAATACATCCTGAGAAAAGCTAGACTGGAAGAAGCGCAAGCTGTAATCAAGATTGCTGGGAGAAATATCAATAACCTCAGATATGCAGATTACATCACCCCTATGGCAGAAAGGGAATTAGAACTAAAGAGCCTCTTGAAGAAAGTGAAAGAGGAAAATAAAAAAGTTGGCTTAAAGCTCAACATTCAGACAACTAAGATCACGGCATCTGGTCCCATCACTTTATGGCCATTAGATGGGGAAACAGTGGAAACAGTGCCTGACTTATTTTTGAGTTCCAAAATCACTGCATATGGTGATTGCAGCCATGAAATTAAAAGACGCTTACTCCTTGGAAGGAAAGTTATGACCAACCTAGATAACATATTAAATAGCAGAGACATTACTTTGTCAACAAAGGTCCATCTAATCAAGGCTATGGTTTTTCCATTAGTCACGTATGGATGTGAGAGTTGGACTATAAAGAAAGCTGAGCGCTGAAGAATTGATGCTTTTGAACTGTGGTGTTGGAGAAGACTCTTGAGAGTCCCTTGGACTGCAAGGAGATCCAACCAGTCCATCCTAAAGAAGATCAGTCCTGGGTGTTCATTGGAAGGACTGATGCTGAAGCTGAAACTCCAATACTTTGGCCACCTGATGGGAAGAGCTGACTCATTTGAAAAGACCCTGATGCTGGAAAAGATTGAGGGTAGGCGGAGAAGGGGGCCTCAGAGGATGAGATGGTTGGATGGCATCACTGACTCAATGGACATGAGTTTGGGTAAACTGCTGGAGTTGGTGATGGACAGGGAGGCCTGGCGTGCTGTGGTTCATGCAGTCACAAAGAGTCGAACACGACTGAGTGACTGAACTGGAACTGATGTTAAGAATGAATTGGTTTGGTGTAAAGTGATGTTAAGAGAACATTGCAGGAAACTCAAACAGGGAGCTCTATATCAACCTAGATGGGTGGGGTGGGGAGGGAGATGAGAGGGAGGTTATAAAGGGAGGGCATATGTGTATACCTGTGGCTGATTCATGTTGAGGTTTGACAGAAAAAATATTCTGTAAAGCAATTATCCTTCAATTAAAATATGAAGATGTGTATACCTGTAGCAGATTCATGTTGATGTATGGCAAAACCAATACAATATTGTAAAGTAAAAAAAATAAAAATATATATAAATAAAATTTTAAAAAGAGAACATTGATTTTTAAAGGCATATGCTTATACAATTTTCTTCCAAGTGTGTCTGAACAGATGGAAAACAAAAAGTTGGCTATCATTTTTCCTGCTAGAGACTAGGGCTATTAAATACGGCATGAACATCTAAACAGCACCGGTTCTCTTCTTGGTGCGAGATTTTGAAAAACAGAAAGATGAGGCTTCCACCACCAAAGCTCCACTGTGATTATCATACTTTTTAAAACAATATGAATTCATCCAGCTCCATACCCTGTATCTCCTGTTCAATGACCAAACCAAAAGTTTTCCTCATCAAACACCTCTTCCCAACTCTCAGTTCCATAACAGATTATACTTTCTCTAATATTAGCCAAATGTCCCCTCTTTTTTCTTTGTACATCTGATATTTTAAAACATTAGACACTATATTGTCTTAGTTCCTATCTCAAACTCTGGTCATTTCAACAGTCACAAGGTTAATACATCTAACACATTAATCTGTGTTGCTTTACTGACATTTGCTTTGACCCCATTCCTTTTGACATTTGTGATGACTGAAACCATCTCTCCTCCAAGACAGTAAATTTGGCTCTCTATACTATTTCACAAAAATTTCAGTCATTCAGCCCTCTCCCATTTGGTCCACTTCATCCATCTTTAATTTCCTGGGAGTAGTCTGTTTACCAGTCTAATTTTCACTGACAATTGTTTTCCTCTATGGAGTTATTTCTCAGCTAAATTTCAGTCAGTCTCTTTCTTTTAAGGCATCACCATTTTTCCGCATTTCTGGAAAATTTCCAAGGATAAGCCTACTCACTTTCCCTTGACTATGTCCAGGATGCAGAGAATTCTTAGAGAATATCTTTCAGCCATGGTATCCAGCAGAGAATGAGATGGTTGGATGGTATCACCAACTCAATGGACGTGAGTTTGAGAAAGATCCAGGAGTTGGTGATGGACAGGGAAGCCTGACGTGCTGTAACCCATGGGGTCACAAAGAGTCAGACATAACTGAGTGACTGAACTGAACTGAACTGATCCCAATGAAAACCTGCTGCTGCTACTGTTGTTAAGTCGTGCAACTCTGTGCAACTCCCATAGACGGCAGCCCACTAAGCTCCCCTGTCCCTGGGATTCTCCAGGTAAGAACACTGGAGTGGGTTGCCAGTTCCTTCTCCAATGCATGAAAGTGAAAAGTGAAAGTGAAGTCGCTCAGTCGTGTCTGACTCTTAGCGACCTCACGGACTGCAGCCTACCTGGCTCCTCCGTCCATGGCTAACTATTATTGTAACAGCAAAGCTTTTACCTGTCTCTGTTTACTTATTTAGCCTGTGTCTACAGAGTTTATTGTACATCTTCTCCTGTCATCCTAAGCCTCCCTTGCCCCATATTTCCCTTCAGCAGCCAACTCTCCATTTTGCCTTGAGACAAAAATAGATGTTACATGGAAGAAACACAAATACACACATCTGTTGTTACTGCCAACCCACTGACTTACCAGCTAACCTGTTCATATTCAAGTTTTTTTTTCACTTATTTTCAAAGTAAAATATCAATAGGTGGCTCTTCTCAGTCTAATCTAAATAACTTAAATGGATCATTTTCCTAGTTGCCTCTGTACCACTCTCTTTGTTTTATGTGCAGCCTCTACTGTCTCTGAGGAGTCCTTCTAATAGTATTTTAAACATGTACAATTGAGATCTCTTTTGTAAAACCCACTAATGGAAAAACAATATAGTTGTCCTTTGATCCTGGGTTTGTCTCTGTCTGCAGCCTATTCTCTCATTGTCTTCCCCACTAAAACTTTATGAAAAATGTATGCCTGGCTACTGACTTGACTTACTTTCTCACTTGCTTATTCTCAATTTCATGCCGCATAAACATGGGCATCTTGACCACACGCCTTGATGACACTGGAAAATTATTTTCAAGGCCATTAAAAGTCTTTGAATATGTAGAGAACGATCATTGTCAGTCTTTACCTTAATTCACCTCTAAGAAGTACTCAACACCCTGTCTTTTAACATAACATCATGTTCTTTGACTTTCCTGTAAACCACTAATCACTTCCAAGCAACATCAACATATATTCAATAAGCTGGTGAAGAAAAGACTGCAGAAAAAGTTGCCTTCATATCCTGTATCCTGTTTGTTTTTTAACATCCTTTTTGGACAATATTTGTTGATGCTCAGTTGCTAAAAATGCTTCAGTCTCTAAGGGCTTTTGCAGAGGTATGCTCTGACTTAGAATACATGTTATCTTTACTAACATACTCCTTGTTCATCTGTATAATAACAACAATATTCTTTAATCTGTTAGTGTGCATGAATTGTCCCTCCCTTCTACTCCCAGAGAAACCTCTATTTTTTATTTATGTACATGTTTAACACAAAATTATTACTTGTCTGGTCATTCATGTAATTCCTACACAAGACTTTAAAGTATATATGGCAAATCATTCATTAACTCCTTTATTTTTGAATTCAACAAGTGTTTATTGTGGATAAAATAACTTTTTGTATTTGTATTTATGACAGAGCAGTGAACAAATCATACTTAGTATCTAATCTCATATTGTATTAGATGAGACATAGTTTAAGACAAACAAATGTATAAATATTTGTCTAATTTCAATTACTTTAAGTGCTCTAAAAGAAAAAATACAAGACTTTATTTTAGATTAAGGGTTATATGCCTATGAATCAGTTTTCATTATCATAGGATATTATTCCAGAAAATTTTCCAAATGATTTTCACAGCTCAATGATTTAGCAAAAAATAACTGAATATATTTCTTACCATCATTGCATTTAAATGTCTGCACTTCATCTCCCATGTGCTTATTATCATAGACTACGAAATGGGTTATTTTCTGTTTTATGAAAGGCAAAATGGGAAAACAAAAGAATAATAATATTGTATTTTCCGAGGATTAAAGAACTGCCAAGTGATGAAGACTAGTTATGTCCTATAGGGATTACTAAGAGGAATATAGAATAAATAGATAAGGAAAAAAAACACTTTTGGCAGATAAAATAGCAGTCTGAAAAAACTTATATCCAGATCACTGTTCCTGGGTAGGAAGAAACCAGGATACCTTAGGAGAGAGATAACATCCAAGTCTTCATTCTATCACCCCAAATTTTTACTCATTACTATTATCACCTATTTTTCTCAGGGATCTGCAAAAGAAAGAAAATAGAAATCTGTCTTCAGTCAAATTTTTGAGTATTTGGATTCTCTCCAGTCCTAACATTTAACATTGTGTATATGGCATGAATGGTTAAATACTATGGCTCTCAGGAGAGTGTGCAATGTTATTCTTACTGTGTCAGCTGGCCTGAAGGAATTCATATGAAGTTGATATTCATGCTCCTTTTATGTTGACATATATTCTGAAGGACTGAGAGGAGCCTGGGGTCAAAATCTAGGTAGTGAGTTTTATGAACTTTTCATGCAGTGTCTATTAGCATAAAGTTTTACGTTTAGTTAGCTAACATACCTGGCACCTTCTATCCTAATCAGGCAGTTTACTTAATATCTCCTATATTAAAGTGTCCATTTAAAAAAAAAAAAAACTTTTCTACCTGATATGAATGACTCTCCCTTCTTTCAGGTATGCAAAGGTTATCTGCCTAAGACCAGACTGGACACTTTCATTCATGAAGATTTTTTTATCCCATCTGACCTACCTACATTAGTTATGATTTCTGAACTGTAGTGAAATGTATTTTCTCTCATACCATATATTTTATACAAAATGAATTCTAAACTTTTCCAGATTGTCCCAGAATTTGCAGTCCCTATGGCTAGCATTGATATTCTTTTATTGCTTTAAATTATGAATGTCAGATATATAAGTATGTAGTTGGAAGTTCTGGTGAAATGTTGAGAAACTCTTTCAGATCCTTGCAGTGTGCTTGGTTAGGATATTTCATTCATTTTGAGTGTTTTTAAATGAATACATCATAGAAAGATTTACAGGACCAACATAAATAGCAAAGAACTTTGAAAGATTAAAATGTCAAAGGATTAACAAAATGAATATCTGAACATTTTCCCCCTTTCTGCACAACATCCAACAATAGAAATGATCAATCTGAAATGAGTTTCTCTTTCTGACATCAGGGTAAACAGTGCATT
Organism: Bison bison bison; assembly: GCF_000754665.1. Lineage (NCBI taxonomy): Eukaryota > Metazoa > Chordata > Mammalia > Artiodactyla > Bovidae > Bison > Bison bison. The sequence continues at coordinate 251,369 of NW_011494690.1, read as the reverse complement.
AGAGCATAGAACTCTGGTAAAAAATTGTATCTGTTCTTACAATCAGAGTTTTCAATAATCCTAGGGATTTTTGAAGATATCTATCTGTCCACGCACTTTTTTTTTTAAGCAATGCTCTTATATACCAACCTCAGAATAAACACACACACAAAGACAACAAAATGAAAACAAAATAAGTACACTGTAAGGCCAGACACTTTTGATCAGTTTATTAAAAGTTAAATTCTATCAAAGTCATGATTTCTCTCTTTAAAAAAGCTCCTATCACTTGCTCTAGCTAGCTAGATTTATACTAACACTAGGACCAAAGATTATCAAAGGAGAGATATTTCTGTTTCCATTCTTATACTCCAAAATATGCCCCTGTATTATGAGACAGTTAAATTTACTAAACTCCGTTTGCCTAGAAAGTCTTAAAATTGTAACCTCTCATTCCAGGTTTAAAAGGTGCCACTTTGAACAGGAACAACTTTGACAGATTTGCGTGATTTTTGTACCTCACATAATTCTGTTTACATAAGCATTCTGTCAATCTCTATAGCTTTCTTGATTCATTTAGATAACAGAAGCCTCATGATAAATATGTGGAAAGACTTGATTTCACCAGCAGGGAAAATGTTGGTCTTTAGAGCTTACATTGTCTAAGCTTAATTAAAAATCTTCATTTCCCTTAAAAAAGATTCAGAATGAGCCTAGGGTTATTCCTAAGCAGGGAAATAAACACAACACAAGATAACAAAATCTAAAACTGAGAGGAAATAAGTTGAAAAGACAAGGCTGTGATATAAACTAGAGATGAGCAAAAAACTGAAACACGTGGAATATGATTTTATTGAACAGGCTAAAATTTAGCTTTATGCTGTGTTGCTGCAAAACAACAACAAAAACAAACCTGTTTAACTATACAATTGTAATAACATTAGATAAATACAGAGACAATGCAAAAATACAAATATTCATAAACAATATACTGACTGATAACACTAAAAATATCTTTGACAGAATTCTTATGAAATATGCAGTAGTTACTTTCATTGTTAATGATACGGCATCAAATGTATTCAGGGGAAAAAAAAAAGATATCTGGGAGGCAAGTAATGCATGTGTATATAGGGGTGAGGCATACAATTTAATCATCTTATATAAGTATTGCTCTGTTTGTTTGACTTAGACCGACAGCATACTAAGGATATTTGTAAGTGGGGTAAAATTGTACATCATTTAATCAGTCTTTTCTGAGTAGCATTTTTTCTCCACCACTGAAGTTTCAGCAAAACCCACATACTTCTGTTTTTAATTAGTTCTAGATAATCTTATTCCTTTGCTTGTTATGCAAATTTTGCATATTGTATACATATATATATATGTGTGTGTGTGTGTGTCTTTGAGTTTACTTAGAACTTGATTAATCAATATTTGCTTTAGGAAATGATGCAGTTTGCTTTCAGACTTGGTGAACCTATACCATATTATTATTTGAAGACAATTAAAGATCCTTGAATGAATTATAAAACTGAAATTGGTGAAGGTAATATTGATATCATTCTGTGAAAGTTCAGTTGTTTAACAGATGTATGTGCCTGTAAGGGAGTTAATTTTTCCTCTGCTCAAAAACCTCCCAGAATAAATTGCCTTTGATCTGCTTGAGCAAGCAAGCATTCAGCCATAGACGCCACAAGAATTTTACCTCATCTTGCAAAGCCTCAGTGGTTTTATACTTAATACAAAAAAAAAGTTCAAGTTAATTTTCAGTCTAGACATTCCCCATTCAAAGCAAGTTTTCAGTAATATATTACAGAATGTCTTGCTTTAAACAATATTACTTATATATTCTATAAGATACACCATTTATATGCTCTATGCCCATCTAATCAGTTGAAGTAACTAGCTATATGTACTGATAGTTTTAAACAGACTATAGTGAGGCAAACTCTACCAAAATTAATAATAATTTTAGTTTAAAATATTTGATCTTTTTATGATTAGCTGTATATGAATATATTTGTAAATTTTTTTAAAACCTTTTATTTTAGTATAATTTGGATTTATAGAAAATAGGGAGTTCTGATGTACCCGTCACCCATTTTCCACTGTTTTTGACATCTAATATCATTGTGCACAACAAAGGAAGTGACTTTGGCATATTACATTGACAGAAATCCAGACTTCATTTGGATTTCTCTATTTTATTCTCAATTGTCCCTTTTCTGTTCTAGGATTCCATTCAGAATACACATTATGTTTAATTATTATGTTTCCTTGGTCTGATATGGTATGTAACAGGTCCTCAGCCATTACTTGTTTTCCATGACTTTGACCATTTTGAGGAGTAATGGGAATACTGCAGAATGTTACTCTAATTAGGCTTGTACAATTACATTTTATTTAATTCCTGTCCAAGGCAGTAAAACCATAGCATATGTGAATCTGGCAAACAATTTAGAGCCATAATTCTAGTGAGAGCAAATCATTTAGGACTATGCTAAACAAAAGTAGGTTTATTGAAGAAAATGAAGGGTACATTCTTACATGTTCACCTAACACCTTTTAAAGCAGTCTAACAAGAGTCTGTTATAATTAATATTGCCTGTCCTGATGGTTTTAACATGAAAGATCTCCAGAGACATTACTGCCAGTAGATGTAACCCAATATTCACATTTTCTCATCAGTAATCCTTATATTAAAAAAATCAATAACTTATGTAACTTTAATAATATCGAAAAACAGTTAAATATGTTGCTCCTTTGCAATTTATCCAAAATGTGGTCTAAAAGCTTTGTGACATTGAATTTGGCAATGACTTCTTGACTGTGACATCAAAAACAGGCAATAAAAGAAGCAAGAGAGAAATTAGATTACATCATTAAAAACTTCTGTGCAAAGAAAAAGGCAACCTATTAGAGAAAATATTCACAAATCATACATCTGATGATGGGTTAATGTCAATAGTATGCAAAAAACTCCTACAGCTCAATAAAAATAAATAATCTCAAAAAATAGGTAAAGGACTCAAAACGGACATTTTCCAAAGAAGATATATGAATGGCCAATAAGCAAATGAAAAGATATTCACAGCTCAATAAAAATAAATAATCTCAAAAAATAGGTAAAGGACTCAAAACGGACATTTTCCAAAGAAGATATATGAATGGCCAATAAGCAAATGAAAAGATATTCACAGCTCAATAAAAATAAATAATCTCAAAAAATAGGTAAAGGACTCAAAACGGACATTTTCCAAAGAAGATATATGAATGGCCAATAAGCAAATGAAAAGATATTCACAGCTCAATAAAAATAAATAATCTCAAAAAATAGGTAAAGGACTCAAAACGGACATTTTCCAAAGAAGATATATGAATGGCCAATAAGCAAATGAAAAGATATTCAAAGTCACTAAACTTGGGAAATTAAAAATCAAAACCATGTGGAGATACTTCATATCAACTAGGATGGCAATTATCAAGGAAAATAACAAAATAAAGCAAGAAGCTAGAAGATGTTGACAAGCATGTGGAGAAACTGAAAACTGATCACCGCTGGTGGGAGTATAAAGTGGTGCAGCCACTGTGGAAAACCAGTATGATGGTTCCTCAGAAAAAATCAAACATAGAATCACAATGTGATCCATCAGTTCCACTTTTGAGTATATATTCAAAAGAACTGGATGCAGGGACTTGGCCAGATATGTGTCAAATTCATAGCAGCATTATTCAAAATAGTCAAAAGGTGTAAGCATCACAAATGTTCATAGACATGAATAAATAAACTGTGATATACACATACAATGAACATTATTCAGTTTTTAAAAGAAATGCAAATTTGATACATGCTACAACATGGATGAACCTCGATGCTACAGTGCTAAGTGAAATAAGCCAGACCTGCTCTCATGCTGTGTTGTGCTGTGCTCAGTCACTTCAGTCATGTCTGACTCTGCGACCTACGGACTGTCCCACCAGGCTCCTCTGTTCATGGGATTCTCCAGGCAAGAATACTGGAGTGGGTTGCCATGCCCTCTTCCAGGGGATCTTCCCAACCCAGGAATTGAATACATTTCTCTGGTGTCTGCTGTATTGCAGGCATATTCTTTACCCAGTGAGCCACCTGAGAAGCCCAAGCCAGACATGAGAGTTCAAGTATTGTCTGATTCCATTTATTTGAGATACCTAGAATACACAAACTCATAGAGACAGAATGCAGAATTGGCTGGTGGATGTTGGGGGAGACACTGGGGAGTTAATGCTGACAGAGTTTCAGCTTTGCAAGGTGAATAGAGTTCTGGAGGTAGATGATGGTAATGGCTGCACACCAATGTAAGAAACTTGATGCCACTGAACTGTACACTTAAACATGATCAAAATGATTCATTGTACCTTGTGTATATTTTACCACAGTAGAATAAACAAATAAATAAGGTTTGTAATGGAAGAACTGTGTTTGAGCATGCCTGATATTCATTGAAAATATTTGCAAGAGATCATCAGATTTTCATTTAAGTGAAGAGATGGCAAATATTTGCACTATGGAATTTCTTGGGAAAATGAAAGCTTTTAATACAATATTCTTAAAAACCTACTATTAACAAGACCTGCTGGTAAACGTACTAATGGTATTAAGGAGTGGAGAATTCTTATCTTTAAAATGTTTTTAGAAAGATATACAATATATGTGAAATTGGAATTACAGGATACACAGCTAGTCATGAGGGCTCATCATGCAAACGGTTAGCAAAGCTGAGATGCTTCACAACTGAAATGGCTCCCTATTGATCCCACAGGTTTTGATGGAAAGAAACGTGTCAGTTATATCAGCTATATCTAAAACCCAGTTCATTCTATTGTAGAAGGAAAAGGCACTTTATGGACTTTTCTCTGCTGGGCATAGACTTTTCAAAAATATTTCTATAATAGTTTCATCTTCAAGTAGTATTGGGTTGTAGAGTCTGCAAGAAATCCTTTGATCTCTTAAATCTATTAGAATTTGGTCCTTGGTAAAATCTATTATTCACATTGAGTTTTCTTTGACAACCCAAAACCTTGTGTTATCATAGATGAATTATCCAATGAAAGAATGAATACACATTTAGCAGAGTAAAAATTTAAACTTTTTAAAGAATGGGATAAATTGGTACTTCTAAATAGTGATGGTGCTAGTGGTAAGTGGTGAAGAACCCGCCTGCCAGTGCAGGAGACCGAAGAGATGCGGGTTTGATCTCTGGGTTGGGAAGATCCCCTGGAGGAAGGCACGGCAGTCCATTCCAGTATTCTTGCCTGGAGAATCCCATGGACAGAGGAGCCTGGTGGGCTACAGTCCATGGGGTCGCAAAGAGTTGGACATGACCGAAGTGATTTAACACAGCACCTACTAACGAAGATAAGATTGCATCATTCAGTGTTTCCTTTTAATATCTCATGAGCATTATTCAATTCTGGTTTTAATATCTACTGTGAGGAGGAGAGACTGTTAGATATCAGTGGAAAAGAGATCTGGGGATTAAAATAATCAGGGCAGTTGAACTTGGTATGTGGATTTGGGGAAAAAGACATTTACTAGCTATTAGCTGAATACTCGGAGAAGGCAATGGCACCCCACTCCAGTACTCTTGCCTGGAAAATCCCATGGGCAGAGGAGCCTGGTGGGCTGCAGTCCATGGGGTCGCCAAGAGTTGGACATGACTGAGAGACTTCACTTTCACTTTCCACTTTCATGCATTGGAGAAGGAAACGGCAACCCACTCCAGTGTTTTCACTTGGAGAATCACAGGGATGGGGGAACCTGGTGGGCTGCCATTTATGGGGTTGCACAGAGTCGGACACGACTGAAGCGACTTAGCAGCAGTAGCAACAACAACAGTTGAACACTCACAGCATAATTTTCCAAGTTCTGTTATCAAATAATGTCAAGTAATTTTATTCTAGAATCAGTCTTTACTGCCAAATAACAGCTTTTACCTCAGGACTTTATTGGAGGTCTGCTTTAAAATGTATGGATGCAAATTATATCTATGTTTTAAATTGCATGAGGCTTTAGATACTTCATTAATCATCAATTAATTTAAACTATTTAAAATGTACCCAGCAATTCTTAATAAACTATATGTTAGAAAAGTAAATCCTATTTTGTCATTTTTTTTACCATAAAATTGTTATATGAAATTCACAGTAATAACATCTACTAAGGAAATTCAGAATGGAAGGTGGAATTTTAAATAGCCTCCTGTCAGAAATAGGTAATCTATAGGTTTTGAAAACCTCTCTATTGAGGTTGATGTACAACCTGCCTCGTGTACTAGGAAGTGAAAAAGCCTCTATACCAATGTTGCAAATAAGGCAAGCAATGGCACTTTATTCTGAAATTATTTGGAAACCTGAAATGGTTATTGATAATATAAACATGGGTAGATATCAAAAGGTGAGATTAGAAAATAAAATATTAGCATGATTTAATTCTTAAATGGAATAAATTATTTGTATTTAATGCACAAGGAAATGGCAACCCACTTCAGTGTTCTTGCCTGGAGAATCCCAGGGACAGGGGAGCCTGGTGGGCTACTATCCATAGGGTCACACAGAGTCGGACACGACTGAAGTGACTTAGCTTAGCAACACATGATTATTAAAATATAATAAAAGGGGAATTTTCTTTTTGCCTTTGCACTGTCTCTACAATTTTTTCAAGAAGGAATGGTAACTTCAATAGCATATCTATGAGCTCTCCAGGGTGGCAATGGGGTGAGTCTCAGGTAGGATTTAGAGATCTAGAGATCAGCTTGCATCCTTTGCACCTGGGCCACCCCTCCTTGTTCATGCCTAACTTCCTACCTAATAAAACTACCCTTTTAAAATGTGTACCCCAACCCCAACTGAATTATTTGTTTCTTTGAAAGTTACTAGAAGTGTGAAAAATAAAGGAAGTTCCAATATAATGAAATACAAAATATTTTAAATTGGATTAGAAAAAAATATATTGTGATATATATATAGAAACACAGTTGACACACAAGTGAAATCAGATTTCACATTATTTTGTTTTCAATAACAGCACTGCCACTCACAATTTTCAGGACAGAGTTATTCTCTGCCAAAGTGTTTATTTGCTTTTATTGACAGGCTAAATATGATCATGTTCACTTCACCCCAAAATCAGCTTGTGTTAAGACAGAACCACTGAAATATTTTCCTGGTCAGAGGTGGAATTTTTAGAACATTAGTTATCAGAGATATTAGAAGAGTAAGCCTCTAGCTTCAGGTTTTGAAAATATAACTAATTTTGAACAGCAAGCTCCTTGTGACTTGGGTTATGGTTTTGTCAGACATGTCAGTGTATATGTCATTGAAATATAGAAACAATATTTGCATTCATTTAAAATAGTAATTTTGCATTTGCAAATAGCCTGGTCATAATTGAAAGTGCTTGGACACATCTATATGAAGACATTTATAAAACTTAATCACTAAGAACAGTGGTTGTTTTATTTATTTGTGTGTGCATATAGGAAAATTGTGGATTGTTTTATTTACAATTTACAGTATATCCTTTGGTATAAGAATCTATTTTCTGTTGAAATTTATTGCATTCATTATGTTATTATCTCTGTAGTAGAATCACATTGTTTTATCCAGATTAGCTCACTTGGTATTGTACAACCACTTAGGATAATCTGTTTGATTTCTGGAGTTAGGGTGAAAAAAAGAATAGGAAAAATTTGATACAGATGGCCTAAGATAAATGTACCAATCTGACAGTTTGTGCACAGGTCACATAGGCTAACAAACACTTTGGCCAATTTTCTAGTCCACATCCAGTTTGCAGTTGGCATAGAGATGAGATATAAAGCTCTTATAGACTGCCTTCTTCTCTGATGGTTTTGCATGTAAGAAGAATAAGCTGCTGTGCTCGTGGTGTGATATGTGGAGCTTTACTGTATCATTTCTAATGAGAACACAATTGTAGCTGTGGTTCATTGTCATGACAACAACATGATGCTTGTATCTGAGAATCAATACTAATTCTTGAGTCTATTTCTCTGCTGCTGAAGTTTTACAAGATTATAGAGAAAGAGCATGTAGTGCTGGGTGATGTAATAGAGTGCTATTTCCAATGCAGCTACTAAAAATGCTTTTTTGATATTCTCAGTTTTTTTTACACAACTAGCATCTGATGTGATAAATATGCTTCAAGCTACTAGTTGACAAGGTGTGATGATAACCGAATATTAGCAGTAGAAATCCATCAGCGCCATGAGAAGCATTAGGTTACTGACTATAGCATGACATGTACAATACTTTGGATACTGTTTTAAAACTAGTTCCAAGACTCATTTTCTCTAGCACTCCTTAGCTACTAGTTTGTCTTTTTGGTATGCCTCTGAAAAAGACAACTGGTCAATAAATATTGCTTATGTCTTATCACAAAATTAAGAGGCATTTTCCATTATGTGACAGGTTCTATCAAGACTGTGAAATTACAGAGTGTGGATTGTTTGTTTTATCTCTATCTATTAATTTGATTTTAAATAACATCAAAATTATACAGTGTTACTTGGGCACATTTTTTTTTCTTTTTCTGAACACTGTCTGGAGTGGAAATTTATAGCAACACAATTATAAGTATAATTAATATAATTTTGCATACTTAAATTTTTACTTAGATTGTAGTTGAAATGTGTCAGTTGAAAACTAAGGATATTAAAAATAACACCACAAGTGATATGCTAGGAGAGTGTTCATCAGGCATTAGGCAGTTGGTGTTGTTTTTACTCATTTTACTCACTTCCCTGGTGGCTCAGATGATAAAGTGTCTGCCAACAATGCGGGAGACTGGGTTCAATATCTGGGTCAGGAAGATCTCCTGGAGAAGGAAATGCAACCCACTCCAGTATTCTTGCCTGGAAAATCCCTTGGACAGCGGAGCCTGGTAGGCTATAGACCATGGGGTGGCAAAGAGTTGGAGACGATTGAGCAACTTTTTTTACTCATTTAGAAATATTGAAATTGCTAGAAACATAACTGCCATGTATACCTAATCAAGTCTTTCAGCCTCATGTGTTGATGTCAGGTTGTAACAATAAGGAACGTTAATTCTTTTTAACTCCAATTTCTTAAATACAATTGTGAAATACATTTTATTTCCTACTAAATTCAAAAGATATTTGTTGAAAGTTTTGTTTTGTTTTTCCTGGGAAGTAGATACTGAGAGAGATAATTGGAGGCACAAGTATATTGGGGAATAACACCAGAAAAGGAATAGGTGATATACAGGAATGTATGAGGGAGCCCTCATACCACAAAGCAAACTTGACAGTCTCTGCCAGCCCCAAGGAGAATTCTGGAGCAAAGTTCAATCTTAGATTTAATGGCTAACTAAGCCCTGGAACAAAGGACTTGTATGGTCCTTGTCCCTTGTCTGGGGGCCACTTAAGAAAGACAGGGCTATAGTTACCACTGCTTTGTTTAGTCATTGGCCAGGGTCTGTCCAAGAAGGCATACCAGTTACCCAAACTCCTTAGAGCTATACAAGGGAGCATCTTCTTGAAAGGGGTCCTGTGTACATATGGGTTTTATTTTTTGCTCCTTTCTTCCTCCTTCTCTCTCTCTGTCTCAGTCATATCTAATTCTAAGTCCTAATTATACTTTCTTATTTCTGTTTCACTTTTACTAGGTTTCTTTTGAAGGAAAAAAGAAGACTTGCTACTAACTCCACTATATCTTTTCAATCAAAGCCTACACTGATTAATCATCTAAAGAGAAACTCTCCAATGATCAAGAAAGCTAAACTACCTCACAAAGATTGTGCATTGCCCCGTGAATAATGTATCATTAAGTTATAATTCTCTTGTTCTGTTTCTTTGCAACATACATTTTAAATAATGTATAAATAATTTAGAGAAACCCATGAATATAGAAGTGAAATATTTGAAAAAAATTACCTGAACACATACTTTTCTATCACAAATCTCACTAGTTCTAGCTATTCAAAGTTGGGAATACAGCTCTAAAATTGAAAATAATTCATGTCTTTATTACACTGCTTCGATTAAAATCTCAGCGTCAATTTTTTCAATTCAACTGAAAGTATTCTTAGAAAACAAATGAGAGAAAAGTGGTACTTGAGTTGAGACACTGATTGTAGTGGTCTCAGAAGTGAGTAATATCATCATGATATTTTTAATGCCTTTTCACAGTGAAAATAACAAAAAAGACTTACATCATGTATATTTTGTCCAACAAAATGTTGAAGCTCACCAACAACTTAAAAAAAAAAGCCTTTCATGTTATTTATCTATTTTGAGATAGATAATTGGAAATAGCTAGAAATGTTAAAACAAATATTTACTTCACTTAGACAAATTGTTTACGGAATCTGTATTTGTTTCTGTTAGAAAATATTTTCTAATATTTATGACTCAAATTTTCTTGATTTATGTGTTCAAGTAGAACAGTATTTCCTCAAATAATATGTGATTTCCAAGGTGACTGAAATTTGTATTTTTTCATGCTAAACCTCTAGTATTTTGAGTAGCACCTATTCCATATTATCTATTTAATTAACTTACTATGTTAATACTTTTGTAAAGTCCACTTTATATTTTGACACACTGCTATTTTGCTTAGAATGATTAACTCAGTTTTTATGTTTTAGGATTGGCCAACAAGTCTAAATAACTACAGATAATACTAGACCATGTGAAGCATTGTAATAGTGCATTCCCAAATCTAAGTCTCTTAACCTAGTAAAGGTTTATTTTTGCTCATGTTATATTCCAGTACAGGTCAATTAACTCCTCTACAAATGGTAACACAAGGGCTCCATGCTGCTTATTGTATTGTTACCTTCATCCCAAGTTGCCTCTTACATTAAAGGCAAGGACAATATATTCAAGTGATATTTAGTGATCATATACCCATTCTGCTCACATTCCTTTGCCTGAAAATTTCATTGATATTGCTCTTCTACTGTCCAACAAGAGAAATGGGAAATATAATTGAGCTATGTGCTCAAGAACAAGGAATTGGATCTTGCTGAGGATTAATAATCAATGGACAGAAATAAATTGTTCTTAGTTATTAGAGAATTTTAATCTTTAAGTTGTTGGTATTATATTTTTAAACTATAATTTCAATATAAAATATAATAAAGCTGTGTTTTCAATCCCCAACCAGCTTAATTCTAGGAGAATCAAACACCACCCTTCTGGATAGAGGATAACATACAAAAATCAACAAATTTTGTATTTACCATAAACCAACTAGAAAATGTAATTTCATTTTAAAAGCTCAGTAGAGTATAGCAACAAATATAAGGGACATAGACATGCATCTAATAAATGTTATGAGTCATATGTAAAAATTATGAAATGTATTGAGGAAATTAAAAATTATTTGAGATAGAAAGCATTTACATATATCATAAGATGCCATAAACATACCTATGAAATCTATAGATCTGACAAATTTAATAAATACATTTAAGCTTACTCTTGAAACTTACAAGGTGATTGAAACATTTAGACAGAATACTAATGGAACCATGATTAGCAAGAAAACACTGGGACAGAATGGGAAGGGCACTTGATCTACCAGATATCGCACTTTACTATAAAGCTAGATAATCGAAGTAATGTGGTATGGCACAGAGATAGAACATGTCAATTAATCAGAATCTAGAGTCTATGGATTCACATGTTTACAGGAAGTTCATATACAACTATAATAAAAGAACAAATAAATCTGGAAAGGAAAACTTTTTAAAAGCAAGTTATCTGTGTGAGTGTAGATTCTCCAGCACCCCTCAACAGAAGAGCAATTTAACTGAATACATTTTAGGTATGTCTAAAATTTGGGGGAGGGAGGAGGGAGGAGGGTTCAAGATGGGGAACACATGTATGCCTGTGGTGGATTAATTTCGATATATGGCAGAACCAATACAATATTGTAAAGTTTAAAAATAAAATAAAATAAAAAAAAAAGTGATTACGGATACACAAAAAATAAATAAATAAAATTTGGCATCTCATCACCTAATGAGGATTATCACTACTTTATACAACATAATTTTGTATATCTAACTTCAGATTATCAATTTAGTATTAGTGCTCTTTATTGACATTATCATAGCAAGTCTTGTGCCTGAAACTTGTCATGTCTTTGTAATGTGCCCGCAGTTTACACACTATGCTTCAACATTCCTTGAGGAATGTTTTTCTCCCTTAAAGGACACATTAGAGAGAATAGTTCAGAGGTCTGTACTGTGATATTTGACTTACATATACCTCTTGGTGTTTCTGAAACTTCTTTCTTAAACAGTGAACTGAAATAACAGTGTTTTGTCATAAAGGGTAATTTCATATAAAAATTAATGTAAAATACATGTATACCTGTGGTGGATTCATTTTGATATTTGGCAAAACTAATACAATTCTGTAAAGTTTAAAAATAAAATAAAATTAAAAAAAATTAATGTAAAGTAAATGAAAACTGTAAACAATAAATATTTTTAAAAATCTATATGTTAACAGCAAGAAAATGGCATTGTTTTGTCTAAAAGTGAATTCTAATGTATATGTCTACTTAGCCATTAATTTTCCATAGTCAGATCAATTAAGAATAAAAATAAAAGTTTTATTTTCATTTATGCCTACTTTGAGATCCTATCTTTATGTAGATTTCAGCTTCAAACCTCCATTATCTTCCTTCTGTCTAAAGAACCTACCGAAATTACCCCTCTGTTCTTGCATATTGTCTACTTTTTCCATTAAAGTTATTAGCATTTTGGTCATAAGTTCTGTTTCTTTGTTAGTTTTGTTTTGTTTTGGCTCTCCATGTGGAAAGACTAGAGATCTCTTCAAGAAAATTAGAGATACCAAGGGAACATTTCATGCAAAGATGGGCTCAATAAAGGACAGAAATGGTATGGACCTAACAGAAGCAGAAAATATTAAGAAGAGGTGGCAAGAATACACAGAACTATACAAAAAAGATCTTCCTGACCTAGATAATCACGATGGTGTGATCACTCACCTAGAGCCAGACATCCTGGAATGTGAAGTCAAGCGGGCCTTAGGAAGCATCACTATGAACAAAGCTAGTGGAGGTGATGGAACTCCAGTTGAGCTATTTCGAATCCTAAAAGGTGATACTGTGAAAGTGCTGCACTCAATATGGAAATTGGAAATTTGGAAAACTTCCCAGTGGTCACAGAACACAGAACTAGAAAAAGTCAATTTTCATTTCAGTCTCTAAGAAAGGCAATGCCAAAGAATTCTCAAACTACTGCACAATTGCACTCATCTCACATGCTAGTAAAGTCATGCTCAAAATTCTCCAAACCAGGCTTCAACAATATGTGAACCATGAAAATCCAAATGTACAAGCTGGTTTTAGAAAAGGCAGAGGAACCAGAGATCAAATTGCCAACATCCGTTGGATCATTAAAAAGGCAAGAGAGTTCCAGAAAAACATCTATTTCTGCTTTATTGACTATGCCAAAGCCTTTGACTGTGTGGATCACAGCAAACTGTGGAAAATTGTGAGAGATGAGAGTACCAGACCACCTGACCTGCCTCTTGAGAAATCTGGATGCAGGTCAGGAAGCAACATTAGAACTGGACATGGAACAACAGACTGGTTCCAAATAGGAAAAAGATTATGTCAAGGCTGTATATTGTCATCCTGCTTATTTAACTTATATGCAAGAGTACATCATGAGAAACGCTGGGCTGGAAGAAGCACAAACTGGAATCAAGATTGGTGGGAGAAATATCAATAACCTCAGATATGCAGATGACACCACTCTTGTGGCAGAAAGTTAAGAAGAACCTAAGAGCGTCTTGATGAAAGTAAAAAAGGAGAGTGAAAAAGTTGGCTTAAAACTCAGATTCAGGAAACTAAGATCATGGCATTTGGTCCCATCACTTCATGGCAAATATACGGGGAAACAGTGGAAACACTGTCAGACTTTATTTTTCTGGGCTCCAAAATCACTGCAGATGGTGACTGCAACCATGAAATTAAAAGATGCTTACTCCTTGGAAGGAAAGTTATGACCAATCTAGACAGCATATTAAGAATCAGGGATATTACTTTCCCAAAAATGCTCCATCTAGTCAAGGCTGTGGTTTTTCCAGTAGTCATGTATGGATGTTAGAGTTGAACTATAAAGAAATCTGAGCACCGAAGAATTGATACATTTGAACTGTGGTGTTGGAGAAGACTCTTGAGAGTCCCTTGGATGCAAGTAGATCAAACCATCTGAAAGGAGATCAGTCCTGAGTGTTCATTGGAAGGACTGTTGTTGAAGCTGAAACTCCAATACTTTGGCGACCTGATGGGAAGAGCCGACTCATTTGAAAAGACCCTGATTCTGGGAAAGACTGAAGGCAGGAGGAGAAGGGTAAAACATAGGATGAGGTGGTTGGATGGCATCACCAACTCAATTTTCATGAGTTTGGGTGAACTCAGGGTGTTGGTGATAGACAGGGAGTCCTGGCATGCTGCAGTTCTTGGCGTCATGAAGAGTCAGACATGACTGAGCAACTGAACCGAACTGAACTGTACTAAGTCCACCATTCTTGACACATCTGACTCTGGTTCTGATGCTTGTTCAGTTTCTTCAAACTGTTTTCTTTACCATTCACTTTGCCTTGTAATTTTTAGTTGAATGGAGGCAAGCCATACTCTCTTGATTAAAAGAGGTTAGGACCTTATGAATTTTAGAAGGACAGAATTTATACCAATGCACTTTTTAATTTCATTTTTTTTATCCCAGCAGACTTTCTCATTATTCCATAAATAACTTTAGTGCATATTATAGTGCCTCCAAGATCTTACTGTATTATGGCATAAGAACCTTCACAATATTTTCTCTACCAATATCAATTTTTCTCTTACATTTTCAATTCTCCTGTTTTTCCTTTAATTTCTGTGGAGTTTTATGTGTAACACTGATCCTTTGATATCTCTACATTTGTTAGCTTCATTTTATTTCAAATTACTAACTTCACCAAAATGGGATAAAGTTGTGCTGTGCTTCGTCACTCAGTCATGTCCAACTCTTTGCGGTTCCATGAGCTATAGCCCACCAGCTTCCTCTGTCCATGTAATTTTCCAACCAAGAATACTGGAGCTGGTTGCCATTTCCTACTCCAGGGGATCTTTCCAACCCAGGGATCAAATCCAGGTCTGTTGCATCTCCTGCATTGGCAGGCAGATTCTTTACTGTAGTGCCACTTGAGAAGCCCTGGGATGTATTAACTCTGACCCTTTGATAGATCCACATTTGTTAATTTCATCATTTCAAATTCCTGATTTTTTATTTCAAATTTTTCATTATTTCAGTTTGTTAAAGTAGAGTGAGGTTAGATTGTTTAAACAATAGTGTAAAGTTAATTCTAGTCAGGCATTGTAATATTTAGGCAAGTAAGGGAACCTCAAGTTGCTAGGAATAGAGTGTTTATTACTGTCAGTGCTTCTTAAACTATGCTCCATTGTCCATCATACCAAGTGTTCTGTTCACTAAAATAAAACAATGATGATTCTTAAAAAAAAAAAAAAAACTATTGTATATATTTCATAAATTACTTATTTTTCACTTTTTGTTAAATCTTGGCAGTTATTCCTTTCCAGTAGAATAAAAAAGTATTTATTCCTTTTTTTTTTCTTCCTATCACAATTATTTGATGTCAAGTTGGATTTTCTTTTTTTTAAGTGTTTTCATATATTTATTATATAAATTTTGCTTTATTGACATTATTAATGTAAATTCTTTTTTTAAATTTTATTTTATTTTTAAACTTTACAATATTGTATTAGTTTTGCCAAATATCGAAATGAATCCGCCACAGGTATACCTGTGTTCCCCATCCTGAACCCTCCTCCCTCCTCCCTCCCCGTACCATCCCTCTGGGTTGTCCCAGTGCACCAGCCCCAAGCATCCAGTATCCTGCATTGAACCTGGACTGGCGACTCGTTTCCTACATAATATTATACATGTTTCAATGCCATTCTCCCAAATCTCCCCACCCTCTCAACATTTGGAATATGTGTATTTTAGAAATGTAACTGATTCTCCACACCACTATAAGTCTGATTAACATATTCACAAAGTGTGAATTAGACTGTTTGCCAGGAATCAAAATCAAGATATATTTTGATATTTCAGACACTTTGAGAGGTACTTGCATCTTCCAAATTTAGTTAAAGCATTTAGCCTGTGGTTGCTTACCATATTTTAATAAACTACTGGGTATTATTTTGCAAATAGATCACAGAGTTAACATTTTTCGCTTATGATATATATGAATTTGACTCTCAAGTTTCCTTTGTTTCAAGGACACTTCAGTGAACACCTTGAAGATATAGGCAATTTAAAACGAAGCTCTTCGCATAAAAAGAGAAGCTCTGAATGGACAAATCTCAATGTCATTTCAGACTTACCAGCAATGAAAGGGGATATATTGAAGGTCTTTCCCTGTCTTTCAGTAGTGAAGAGAGCTGTAGGTTGGTTTACACCCTGACTGCTTCATTTACAATTCAATTAGGATGAATGTCACTGGAGGCAAATATTGTGAACAGCATTTCTAGATTCATTTTTAAAGATGCCTACCACATAATGCAGCTTCAGTTTCAGGAGTTAGGTTCCTATGGAATTATAGGTAGGCTAGGGAGAATTATAATCCCTTCTAATCATTAAAATGCATGTGTGAAGTACTTCAAATCAGATTATTCATCACTCCTGAAACGCTGACAAAATGCTTAAGGGTCTACTTCTTTACTAAGGTGAAACCAAAAAAGTCGCTATTCTTTAAGGTTTGGGGTAATACTGTGCCTTGGTAGGTCAATTTTTAACTGCCAGTGCTTATTATCTGTAGACAAAATCATGCATTAGTTACTGTGCTTATGCAGCATGGTGTTTTGTATGTAAACATGAAGTTACATCAGGGAGAGAAAACACACTGCTAAGATGTTAAAGCTATTAGATAGCATGCTCTGAATATTACTTTTATAAACATCATTATTCTGAAGATTGTATCACTCCCTGAATATTCTATTCATTCTTAAGGTTACCAATTCTGAGATAGTCACACTTGCAAAATAATAGCTATTGTTTTAAATTTATATATCCAATTTATTATTTAGTGAAATAATACATCTACTACTAATACATCCATATTGTATTAATGTTAGCTTATTGTATAATGCACTGTCTTACAGTAGCACATACTGGTAAAACATATAGTAGACAATGTAAAATCATTTGGTGGCACAGTTTTGATAGAATCAGAATTTCTCTGAACTTCCCTTAGCCTTTAGTCTGACATTACAAATTATAATCAGTGGAACGTCACTGATTTTCCTGAAATAAATTGTGAATGTTCTGAAAGTTAGACTTTTGACAAATATTTCAAAATATGTTTGCATGTTAAATGTATACTAGAAATAATTGAAAAATTAAACAGTATCAAATTAGTTTATTTATCAAAAAACTTCCATTTTTAAAATTGGAAATGAAGTTAGAGTGATTCCAACAACTCTAGATCTTTCTAATATCATTCCTCACCAAAGCTCAGATCACCTTTAAATGAAATGCTTATAAAAAACACTAAAGTGCTCTTAGTAATTTTCAAGCAGTATGTACAACGTTGCCCAGAATTTGAACTCTTCCAGATTTCATTTCCAATAAATTTGAACTGCTTTGTATAGTGAAGAGTAATTTAAAATTATTGAAGTGCTCCCAGAGTAAAGTACCCATAAAAATGTAAAGCCTTTCAGGATTTTAATCACTATGCACACTTTAGAATCATTTCAACACATAAAATGCTTTGATTTTTAGTTTCCATTGCTTTAATTTGAAAGTATGAAAAATGCCAAACCAAAATGGCATTTATAATCAATGAAAATTGTAAGTAACCTGAATTTCAAAATTGATATAAAGAGTTGAATATGGGAAATATAGCTATTATTGATAGGGGGAAAATTAGCAACCATTATAACAATTATCTATAATACTAATTTAAATACCCTTGTCAGACAAGATTGAATTAACTATTATAGTATGTTTCTATAATGTACCAATAGTTTACTTTTTCTATTTTACACATTCTGTGTCTGTGTGGAAAATTGATGGTGACTGCTTATAGATACCCAAAAGTGTTGCTGTTAAGATTTGAAAGCAATCAGAATTGATTTAAGATTGTAAAAAAATCTTATTCAATTACATTTAAAAATCTTCAAAGAATGACCAATGAGGACTATAAAGCTATTTAAAAATGTTGGATACCAGAAAACTCCTATTTTGATCCTAACACAGGTAATATTTTATTGTTTTAGCTAAAAAATTAAAATATTGCATATATGATGAAGTAGAATTGATTGATAGTACAAACAAAAAATTAGAATATTGCATATATGATGAAATAGAATTCATAGAGTTGATAATACAAACAATTAAAAGTGATAAAATTCTGATGTTAAAGGAGGCAAATAAATAACATGCTTCTGTATGCCCAAGTTCTGAACTATGTGAGAAACTGGGTCAGAAAAAGGTAGAGGTGAAATTAAATGTGCACCTTACTAGTGATTTTCTGTGGGCAAGGGGGTTTATAATAGATCTGAGAATTAAATAGAGTTATAAATGTATTTAAGGGGAAGCTAAAATCAGTTATTCCTCAGGAACTGGTGCTTTCCCAATGGATCTGAGGGAAAAGCAGAATATATGGCCTTTCAGGACTTTCTAGCTTCAATAAAAGGAGGAAAAAGATTTGTGTTTTTTGTGAAGAATTCTTTTCCAACTAATCAATGAATTAAAATTGACCCACACATTTTCTGGACAGAATAAAGTTAAGAGTGTATAGATGATGAAATGTTATACTACTAAGGAAACATCAGTAATGGGATATGAGCATTCATCCTTACTATGAGAGAATATATCAATGTAGAGCAACCTATAAATATGAATTTATCTCCATAAAAATAATAGGTCAATGTAAATTATTGTAAAGAAATGCAAATAATGTAAATAAATTCCAGGAAGTCCAACATAATATTTAAAGGTGAAATATAAAGTTATATATAAAATACCTCCATTATCATTAATTATGGCAAAAGACAAATTATATAAAATAAAATAAAATATAAAAATTTGGAAAGTCTGATAAAAATAATTTAGGTGGCACAATTTTATCTTAGGAAAAGAAAATAAATCAAATTATTGACTAAAATATCAGAAAATTTAAAACTATAGTAAATCCACTAAATATTATTATTTATACAAAATTCAGTCTTTTCTTATACCAGCAACGTGTTTAGAGAATATTTGGTAAAAACCATCTGTTTATCAATTGTGACAAATATAAAAAAACATTTTCTTTTAAAAGGGGTCTATTAGATAAGACTAAAGTGTGATCAGTCAAGTCTGACTCTTTGCAACCCCATGGACTGTAGCGAGCCAGGCTCCTCTGTCCATGGGATATCCTGGCAAGAATACTGGAGTGAGTTGTCATTTCCTACTCCAGGGAATCTTTCTGACCTAGGGATGGAACCCAAGTCTCTTGCATCTCCTGCATTGATAGGCGGATTCTTTACCAATGCGGATACCATTAGATAAACATGTACCTGAATCAAACCTAATTAGCTTTGTTTTTATGTATATGTTTATGTAAATATAGAATATGTCAAGCCTGTATCTAAATAAAATCTGTATCTGTCTTTTTCAAATGAAATCTAAGTAAACTGAACCTGTCAATTAAAAAAAGCTAACTTTTTATTGTGTGAAATTCTGATTACATGAAGTGTCAGGAAGGGGACTTAACAACTTTATTTGAATTTTTTTTAAATCTTATTAATGAAGACAAAGTTTCTCCCTGAAATTTTGGTTACTCTTTAGCAGGGAAAGCCCTCTGTATTTCATGCATCATTCTAATTTCAACTATAAATTCTACAATTTAAAAAATAATTAACTAAAAACAAAACTATCAAAGAATGTTGGAATGTAAGCAAATTTGTCTTATTTTAAAGGTTGGTCAGAATTTGGAGAAGCAACTGTCATTACCATGATTTTTTACTATTTTTCTTTCCTGTCCTATTTCTCCCCTACTCATGGAGTGATGGAGTATAGATAGCTATCACTCAGCATAGAAACTCTGCTGACCAAAAATACTAGCAAAGAACACTTGATGAACCATAGTAGAAAATGAGATTCCAGATGGAGCTAGGAAGAAGATTCTCTGATTCTGTCTATAAACTTGCACAAATCTTAACATAATCCCTGAAACATGTATTTTCACAATACAGCTAAACAAACATAAAACACTTAGAGAAAATTAACTTAGATTTGAACTACTAGCCGCAAAAACAAGACAGAACTTGAAGTAATTGGTTGAAACTAGCTAGGCTGATTGCTGAAACAAATACATCAATATTCTCTAGATGACTATAAAGAACATGTGTTTATACAATATGACATTAAATAGAATATATCACAGATATGACTTGACATTATAAGATTTAGAAAAACATGACTGATTCTCAAGGGAAAATATAATTATGAGCTATTAAACCTGTGAAGAACCACAGACTGGAATCATTGAAGACTTTAATGCAGGTATTTAACTATGCTTCATCATGTAAAGGAAAACATACTTGAGTTGAATAAAAAAAAAATAATATAACTGAGATATAAAAATGGTACAAAAGAACTGGATAAAAGTGTAATAAGTAGAAAATACAGTATCTGAAGTTAAAATTTCAACTAATTAACATAATAACCATAGGGAGATGACAGTGGAAAGAAACCCTGAACCTGAAGATAGATCAATAGAAATTATCCATGAAAAAAAATTGAGAATAAAGTGAAATTTTCAGGAGAAAAATAAGTGTCTCAGAAACCTGTGGGTCAGTATTAAAAAGTTTAACATATGTGTAATCTGAGTACATTCAGAAAACGAAGATCATGGCATCTGGTCCCACCACTTCATGGGAAATAGATGGGGAAACAGTGGAAACAGTGTCAGACTTTATTTTTCTGGGCTCCAAAATCACTACAGATGGTGCCTGCAGCCATGAAATTAAAAGACGCTTACTCCTTGGAAGGAAAGTTATGACCAACCTAGATAGCATATTCAAAAGCAGAGACATTATTTTGCTAACAAAGGTTCGTCTAGTCAAGGCTATCGTTTTTCCTGTGGTCATGTATGGATGTGAGAGTTGGACTGTGAAGAAGGCTGAGCGCCGAAGAACTGATGCTTTTGAACTGTGGTGTTGGAGAAGACTCTTGAGAATCCCTTGGACTGCAAGGAGATCCAACCAGTCCATTCTGAAGGAGATCAGCCCTGGGATTTCTTTGGAAGGAATGATGCTAAAGCTGAAACTCCAGTACTTTGGCCACCTGATGTGAAGAGTTGACTCATTGGAAAAGACTCTGATGCTGGGAGGGATTGGGGGCAGGAGGAGAAAGGGACGACAGAGGATGAGATGGCTGGATGGCATCGCTGACTCGATGGACGTGAGTCTGAGTGAACTCTGGGAGTTGGTGATGGATAGGGAGGCCTGGCGTGCTGTGATTCATGGGGTTGCAAAGAGTCGGACACGACTGAGTGACTGATCTGATCTGATCTGAGTACCAGATGGGAAGACCAGGACATATTTTTAAAAAATAATTTATAAAAATATCCAAATGTAGTGAATGGCATACATTTATAACTTCAAACATCTCAGAAAATTTCAAGTGGATGTGTACCAAGAAAACTGTGTTAATATTCATAAAATCAAAATGCTGAAAGACAAATAAAAATCTTTAAAACAAATAGATAAAAATGAAAATGATATATAAAGGCAATGTGCCTGGCAGCTCAGAAGCCATAAGACTAGTAGATAGTGAAGTATCATCTTCAAAGTTTAGATGGAGAAGGAAAAAGAAAAAGAGAAGAAACTCACTTTGAGAGAAAGTATATGTAAAACAACAAGTTAGCATATGCAACTTAGAGTGGATATACTAAGTTCAGGAAAAAGAAAGACTTCAGTAAAAAGTATTACCAGAGATAAAAAGTATTATTTCATAGTGATAAAAGGGAAAATTCATCAGAAAAGCAAAAGTGATCAATTATGTACCAAATAATGAATACTAATAACTGATGCTGAAGCTGAAGCTCCAATACTCTGGCCACCTGATGTGAAGAACTGAATCATTGGAAAAGACCCTGATGCTGGGAAAGATTGAGAGCAGGAAGAGAAGGGGATGACAGAGCATGAGATGGTAGGAAGGCATCATGGAATTGATGGACATGAGTTTGAGCAGGCTCCGGGAGTTGGCAATGGCCAGGGTCACAAAGAGTAGGACATGACTGAGCGACTGAGCTGAATAACAAAGTCAATAATAAAAACAATAAATAAATAAAAGACATATATCTGAACAATCCCTTGTTTTAATTTATATTTTTGGAACAATGCATCTGAAGACTACAGAATACACATTCTTTTCAAGTGCGTATGTATTTTTACCAAGATAGACCATTCACTGAACCAAAAATCTAGTATTGATGAATTTAAAGGGATTTAAAGTATATGCTCTAACCACAAAGAAATATAATTAGAAGTCAGTAATCTAGGAAAACCCCAAATATCTGGAAATTAAGGAAGTTACTTATAAATTATTTCTCAGTTAAAAAGTAAATTTCTAAATGCAAACTCCATCAAATTAGAGTTTGGTGTACACATTGCTTTGTCTCCAGCAAGGACAAAAATGTCCAGCATACAGTAAGCACTCAACAGTTATTTCCACAAGAAATGCCAAAGAGGAGAGGGACAGAAAATGATTAAGTAATAAATCACCTTCTTTTGAGAAATAAATGCAGAATGGGTTGTCATAAAGGATACAACAAAGTGTGGCATGCGTTAGGATCTCAATAGTCATTGGTCTCTCCCTGAGGAGAGAGACAGTCTTCTGTTCAGCTCAGTTCAGTTCAGTCGCTCAGTCGTGTCCGACTCTTTGTGACCCCATGAATTGCAGCACGCCAGGCCTCCCTGTCCATCACCAACTCCCAGAGTTCACTCAGACTCACGTCCATCGAGTCAGCGATGCCATCCAGCCATCTCATCATCTGTCGTCCCCTTCTCCTCCTGCCCCCAATCCCTCCCAGCACAGGGTCTTTTCCAATGAGTCAACAATTCGTATGAGGTGGCCAAAGTATTGGAGTTTCAGCCTCAGCATCAGTCCTTCCAATGAACACCCAGGACTGGTCTCCTTTAGGATGTACTGGTTGGATCTTCTTGCAGTCCAAGGGACTTGCAAGAGTCTTCTCCAACACCACAGTTCAAAAACATCAATTCTTCAGCGCTCAACTTTCTTCACAGTCCAACTCTCACATCCATACATGACTACTGGAAAAACCACGGCCTTGACTAGACAGACCTTTGTTGGCAAAGTAGTGTCTCTGCTTTTTATATGCTATCTAGGTTGGTCATAACTTTCCTTCCAAGGAGTAAGCATCTTTTAATTTCATGGCTGCAATCACCATCTGCAGTGATTTTGGAGCCCAAAAATACATACCTATGAAAGGCAGTACTTATAGTCTTGAAATTAAGCTCTGTTACTGACTGTACAAATCAGCATTTTCTAAAATTTCTGATTTGTTAGCTTCATAATATGTAAAACTTAGTGAATATAAAGCATAAGATTTTATTTTTGAGGTGCTTAATCTAAATGATATGTGTTAAAAATGCTCAGTACAGTGACTGGACAAAAGCAAAGAAATCAACAAATAATGTGACTGTAAGAAAAACATTTTTATGCCATTTTTATGGTTAGGTTTTTGATCCCTAACATCAAAATTTGTGAGAATATGTAAATTTTATAACCTTACTGTGGCATCTCCTATATATTTAATTTCCTTAAAAGAAAAATTTGAAACAAGTAATTATTTCCTTCCTATGGAGGAATTTAGAAATGGTCCCTAGAGAAAGAATAATATATTATTCATATTATTATGATTTGTTGGATTAACAAAGGTTCTAGAAAAAAAGCAATCTAATTTAGAAAATAAATGCAATCTAGTGATATAATAAGTTTCCATAGAATAATACTTTTAACAATTATGAAATTATATGCAGTGAACAAAGCATATACTTTTCTCCTTTAAGAATGGAAATGCTATTATTAAGAAATAAGAATAAAGAGGTCTGGACTTTGTTTTTGAAATACTGCAGAAGTCACAGATACAGAGGATAGAATGGTGGTTACCAGGGACATGAAGTGGAGAAATTGTGGAGATGTTGTCTAAAGGTACAAAGTTGAAACTATTAGATAAATAAGTTCTTGGGATCCAATGCATAGCATAGCAATTGTATTTATCAGTATGGCATTATAAACTTCAAAGTTGCTAAGAGATTACATCTTAATTGTTTTCATCACAAAAAAAGAAGCTGTTATGTGACTTGATAGAGGTGTTAGCTAACACTGTAGTGATAATCACATTGCAGTATGAGTTCAGTTCAGTCGCTCAGTCATGTCCGACTCTTTGCGACCCCATGAATTGCAGCACGCCAGGCCTCTGTGTCCATCACCAACTTCCGGACTTCATCCGAACCCATGCCCATCAAGTCGGTGATGCCATGCAGCAATCTCATCCTCTGTCGTCCCTTTCTCCTCCTGCCCCCAATCCCTCCCAGCATTCCCTCCCTCTTTTCCAGTGAGTCAACTCTTCGCATGAGGTGGCCAAAGTACTGGAGTTTCAGCTGTTAGCATCATTCCTTCCAAAGAACATCCAGGACTGGTCTCCTTTAGGATGGACTGGTTGCATGTTCTTGCAGTCCATGGGACTCTCAAGAGTCTTCTCCAACACCACACTTCAAAAGCATCAATTCTTTGGCACTCAGGTTTCTTCACCATCCTACTCTAATATCCATACATGACCACTGGAAAATCCATAGCCTTGACTAGATGAACCTTTGTTGGCAAAGTAATGTCTCTGCTTTTCAATACGCTAAGTTGGTCATAACTTTCCTCCCAAGGAGTAAGTGTCTTTTAATTTCATGGCTGCAGTCACCATCTGCAGTGATTTTGGAGCCCAGAAAAATAAAGTCTGACACTGTTTCCACTGTTTCCCCATCTATTTCCCATGAAGTG
>NW_011494690.1:225464-226149 GCF_000754665.1 Bison bison bison | reverse complement strand
CATGAAGAACTTGCTGAAAGAGGATTCTGGAAAAAATCTTAGTGAACAAGGCAACTTTTGTGTAGTGGTGTGATAGTTAATGTTTAAAAACTGGCTGTCAAGGTCTAGTTTTGCCATGAATGTTGGTTTATATTTTCACATGTCATTGAGTAAAATAATAATAAAACAATGAAAATGTATTTCAGAACTGTGCTTGTTCATCAAGAATATGACTAATTTCTTTGCTAAGTTAAGTAATAGGTTTTGAATACTGGAAAAAAGTATTTCATCATTTTTGTATGTATTTGTGTATATTTTAAAGTTTAAAGTGTCTCAACTCTTCTGTTTTAGAAATGGAAACCTTACAAGTTTAAAAAATATCCACTTATAGAAATTGTACCTTATTTGTTACCAGTTATACTTTTTTCCTGAGTGGGAAACAAGCCATAGCTTTCTGGCTAATTTCTTATTTTGTGTTTGTTGTTTGGCTATTTTCTTTTCTAATGAGAAGTTGGTTACCTTTGAATAGAGGAAGAATACTCAGTTTTGCAGAAGACAGCTTATAAACCTCAGAAATAATCGTTGTTTTTTTTTTTTTTTGATTAATAACCAAAAAAAAAAATCTTCCAGTTTATAGATCTAGTTCCCTACAAGTTTAGAAAATCTCTAGATATAAAACATTGTTTCCATAATGCTGAGATATTGC
>NW_011494690.1:222321-225364 GCF_000754665.1 Bison bison bison | reverse complement strand
CAACTTTTCACTCTCCACTTTCACTTTCATCAAGAGGCTTTTGAGTTCCTCTTCACTTTCTGCCATAAGGGTAGTGTCCTCTTCATAGCTGAGGTTATTGATATAAAAATGTGTAAAATCAGCAAGTTGTATACTTTAAACTTATACAATGTTATATGGCAACTATGTTTCATTTTAAAAGATTTTGTTATTGGCTAAAATTTAGTTAGCAATTTTCTTAGGTTTGTAGCATTTATAACATAAGGTTATAGAGAAGGGGGCAACAGAGGAGGAGATGATTGGATGGCATCATCGACTTAGTGGACATGAGTTTGAGCAAACTCTGGGAGATAGTGAAGGACAGGGAAGCTTGGTGTGTTGCAGTCCATGAGGTCGCAAAGAGTCGGACACGACTGGGCTACTGAACAACAGTGATAAACAAGGTCTGATATCCAAACACAAAGAAGAAAAGAATTTAACTTCTTATATTTCATTTTATGATTCATAATTTAAGCTTAATTTTGAGGGGCCTAAAGTTCACTAGGGCCTCCACTGTGGCCCATTGTTAAAGAATCCATCTGCAATTCAGGAATCACATGTTCTATCCCTGGGTCTGGAAGATCCCCTGGAGAAGGAAATGGCAACTCACTCCAGTATTCTTGACTGGGAAATCCCAAGGTTATAGGAGCCTGACGAGCTACAGTCTATAGTCTATGGGTTGCAAAAGAGTCATACACAGCTTATCAACTAAGCAACAGTAAAAGTTCACTAAGGTCATGCAGATATAAAATTGTGTATACAGTACACAACTTTTCAGGAAGCTTGAGGAGAAGCCATAAGGATATTTTATGTAGATTAATCTGAAGTAGTAGTATGAAGTCTGGCACAGAATGCTTATCTTCAAGGAAAAAAGATTCACTTTCAAAAATACAACAAAAGTTAGTGGTTGCGGTGTGCCCAGTAGACTTCAAAGAACACAGAGGTTATTATCTAACTGCAGGCGGGTTCCATCTTTTATAAACTCGCATTTTCTTTCTCTTCTTATTAAGCAGAATATTAATATGTGAAAACAGGAGGGGCAGGGATAAACAATGTCTTATGCTTAACTTATTGATTTTAAAGTAGATATTTGAAGGTACTTTAAAGATTGATATTTGTCCCCCTATAACTGATTCAGAATAGACTTCCAATGATGTCAGTGATATAAATCTACAAAATATTAATAAACTGTAAGAAAACATGGCCTAAAGATCCTTAAAATTGTGTTGTGATTTATTTAGTAAGATATTAAACAGTTCTGCCCATCACTCTAAGAGTCTATTGGAGAAAATAGAAAATACACTAACCTGAAGTCATTTGTAAAGTATTGTGGGAGTGGAGAATATGTATAATTCAGTCTAGAAAAACCAACAACTTCTACTCAGATGCTAGTAGAAGGAAGTAAAGGGAGATATTGGCCAAAGAAAGAGCATAAGGTAAGGAATGAAACCCGAAGCAATTATTGAGCTAGGTAAAATGCAATTACAGTTCAGGTACCTAAGTATGGGAAGGGGAGAGCAAGGACTGACACTATAAAGCCATGAGGTAAGAGAGTGCAAGAAAAAAACAGGATCTAGTGGATGCCCTGAGATTTTTTTTTTTTTTTTTTCTGAGGGCAATCGGGAAGAGCTGAAAGAATGTAAGGGCGGAAAGAATGTAATGATTTGTGCTTTGCAGAAAAGACGGTCAGTGAAACAGAGAATAGAGTGAAGTAGTAGTAAAACTTAAAATACAAAGATTAGGAAGATTAGCTGAATTTCATCAGTGATTATAAAAACTATGGAAAAATGGAAATTAATATTATAAATCTAGTCTATTATTTAGAAAAATAAATGTTTCTAATTCAACAAGTGAAAGAACCACAGAAATGGAGTTAAAAATTATTAACAATATGTATTCAGTAGAATTCCTTGATTGAACGTATAGCAACTTAAGGAAAAGGAAAAATTTGAGTAGTGCTGTAAGAATTCTTGCTTGTAGACTAGGAGGATAGAAATAAGTAATATAAGAAATCACTGGAAACAGTTTTTGTGTATGTCATGAAGGAAAATACCATTAAGAACAAATTGTATTTAAATACTTCTGATCAATGTATGGGAAAATATCTTTATGCAACTGGAATATTGTTGCTTGGTGAAACAGTCTGGACTGAACAAAAGGCTTTGGAATGATATGTTATCTTCAGTTCAGTTCAGTTTAGTTCAGTCGCTCAGTCGTATCCGACTCTTTGTGACCCCATGAATTGCAGCATGCAAGGCCTCCCTGTCCATCACCAACTCCCGGAGTTCACTCAGACTCACACCCATCGAGTCAGTGATGCCATCCAGCCATCTCATCCTCTATCATCCGCTTCTCCTCCTGTCCCCAATCCCTCCCACCATCAGAGTCTTTTCCAATGAGTCAACTCTTCACATCAGGTGGCCAAAGTACTGGAGTTTCAGCTTTAGCATCATTCCTTTCAAAGAAATCCCAGGGCTGATCTCCTTCAGAATGGACTGGTTGGATCTCCTTGCAGTACAAGGGACTCTCAATAGTCTTCAACACCACACTTCAAAAGAATCAATTCTTCGGCGCTCAGCCTTCTTCACAGTTCAACTCTCACATCCATACATGACCACAGGAAAACCATAGCCTTGACTAGACGGACCTTTGTTGGCAAAGTAATGTCTCTGCTTTTCAATATGCTATCTAGGTTGGTCATAACTTTCCTCCCAAGGAGTAAGCGTCTTTTAATTTCATGGCTGCAGTCACCATCTACAGTGATTTTGGAGCCCCCAGAAATAAAGCCTGACACTGTTTCCACTGTTTCCCCTTCTATTTCCCATGAAGTGATGGGACTGGATGCCATGATCTTCGTTTTCTGAATGTGGAGCTTTAAGCCAACTTTTTCACTCTCCAATTTCATTTTCATCAAGAGGCTTTTGAGTTCCTCTTCACTTTCTGCCATAAGGGTGGTGTCATCTGCATATCTGAAGTTATTGATATTTCTCCCGGCAATCTTGATTCCAGCTTGTGTTTCTTCCAG
>NW_011494690.1:221898-222221 GCF_000754665.1 Bison bison bison | reverse complement strand
GTTTTTTTTTTTTTTTTTTGTATTAATAACCAAAAAAAAAAAATCTTCCAGTTTATAGATCTAGTTCCCTACAAAGTTTAGAAAATCTCTAGATATAAAACATTGTTTCCATAATGCTGAGATATTGCATATTGAAAGAATGGATGACTTAAAATTTAGGAGTAAGAAGTAAAGCTAAGTAGTTTTAGGAATGATCCTAGTCTTTCAATATTGTAAGAATGTTGATTCATTCTGTTTTGTACTAGTAGTAATAAATTGTAACCTCTACCACTTGAACCACGTGGAAAAGGTGTTTGAATGAGTGAATAAAAATTTGGAGTGAA
>NW_011494690.1:196898-221798 GCF_000754665.1 Bison bison bison | reverse complement strand
CTCTTGCTTTTTCGATGATCCAGCAGATGTTGGCAATTTGATCTCTGGTTCCTCTGCATTTTCTAAAACCAGCTTGAATATCAGGAAGTTCATGGTTCACGTATTGCTGAAGCCTGGCTTGGAGAATTTTGAGCATTACTTTACTAGCGTGTGAGATGAGTGCAATTGTGCGGTAGTTTGAGCATTCTTTGGCATTGCCTTTCTTTGGGATTGGAATGAAAACTGACCTTTTCCAGTCCTGTGGCCACGGCTGAGTTTTCCAAATTTGCTGGCATATTGAATGCAGCACTTTCACAGCACCATCTTTAACTAGGTTAATACAGACAAATATTCTTGTTCAATTTAAAAATTATAAATTGAGATAATTTACTCATTAAAAGATAAGTAATTTTATTTTCGTACACAAAAAATGTCAGAGAAGGCAATGGCCACCCACTCCAATACTCTTGCCTAGAAAATCCCATGGATGGAGGGGCCTGGTAGGCTTCAGTCCATGGGGTCTTGAGTTGGATATGACTGAGTGACTTCACTTTCACTTTGCACTTTCATGCATTGGAGAAGGAAATGGCAACCCACTAGAGTGTTCTTGCCTGGAGAATCCCAGGGACGGCGGAGCCTGGTGGGCTGCCATCTATAGGGTCACACAGAGTTGGACACGACTTATGTGACTTAGCAGCAGCAGCAGCACACAGAAAATGTAGGGATGTATATTTGTATACACATATATGTGTTTGAGGTTTCCCTGGTGGCTCAGTGGGAAAGAATCCACTTGTAGTGCTGGGAGACCTGGGTTCAATTCCTGGGTTGGGAAGATCCCCTGGAGGAGGGCACAGCAACCCACTCCAGTATTCTTGCCTGGAGAATCCCCATGGATAGAGGAGCCTGGCAGGCTACTGTCCATGCTGTCACAAAGAGTCAGACTTGACTGAAGTGACTTAGCATAGATACATGTGCATGTGTGATGTTATTTTAAAATAATTGCTTATTTTTTTACTTATGTCTCTATTGCTATTCTGTGTTACTTTACTCACCAAAACCCATTTCTATAACAATATATAGGGACTCTTTCACAGGCACTATACCTTATAATTTACTAAACTTCAGAGCCAGAGAGTTTTGTCTCAAAAAAGCAATTATAATTCTGTCATTTTTCCTTCATATAATCCTTTGCTTTTCCCATGTTCTTTTCATATCCAAAGTAAAGTTCCTTGTAATGCACTTAGGGTTTGTGATAATTTGTGCCCTCACTTCACATGTGACCTTCTTTTATGACACTTCTCCAAATGCTAACTTCACTCTAGCAATGGTAATTCATTACATGATTTTACTTTGTCCTGTTTCTTCACTTCTACGTATTTTCACAGGCCCATGCCTAGTCACATTCTATCTAGTTAGTGACAACTTAACTTACAATGCTGTTTAAGATTTACTTTAATGTCATTATTTTCTTTGCATATTCCATGCATTTTTGGCATGGCTGCCAATCCTCTTTGCTTCCAGAAATTTAAAAATATGTCTTTTTTAAAATAGAAAGAAGAGAGAATGAGAAAGAAGGAGAAAGAAGAGTGAGAGAAGGAGATGAAAGCAAAAGAGGAAAGATCTGACTCTGAATTATATTGTTCATATTCAGATATGGTTTCATACTGGGATACAATAATATATATTAGTTAATGAATTATTTTTTAAAGTGATTTGATTTATAGATTTATTCTTGAGCATTTAAATAGCATTACATTTACATAGCCTTTGTACATAGATATGGGCCAGATTATATTTTATTGAAGTCTGAAGCATGAAAGATATCTACTTCCTTCTTATTTTAACCTAGCAAAGACTATTCCACAGAATTTTTTATTATAGTATTGGTTTTATTTATCTCTCATACCAACTGGAATTATATTTATTGAAAGTTGAATGTTAGAAACATCTTTATTGTTGCAGTTATGAGGAACCAGAGAGCCTCTTGGTGAGAGTGAAAAGGAGAGTGAAAAAGTTGGCTTAAAGCTTAATATTCAAAAAACGAAGATCATGGCATCCAGTCCCATTGCCTCATGACAAATAGATGGGGAAAAAGTGGAAACTTACAGATTTTATTTTCTTGGGCTCCAAAATCACTGCAGATGGTAACTGCAGCCATGGAATTCAAAGACACTTGCTCCTTGGAAGAAAAGCTATGACCAACCTAGACAGAACATTAAAAAGCAGAGACATTACCTTGCTGACAAAGGTCTGTCTAGTCAAAGCTAGGTTTTTCCAGTAGTCATGTATGGATGTGAGAGTTGGACCATAAAGAAAGTTGAGTGCCGAAGAATTGATGCCTTTTAACTGTGGTATTGGAGAAACTCTTGCAAATTCCTTAGACTGCAAGGAGATCAAACCAGTCAATCCTAAAGAAAATAAACTCTAAGTATTCGTTGGAGGGACTGATGCTGAAACTCCAATACTTTGGCCACCTGATGCGAAGAGCCCACTCATTGGAAAAGACACTGATACTGAGAAAGCTGAGAAAGATTGAGGACAAGAAAGGGGGCGACAGAGAATGAGATGATTGGATGGCATGCCTGTCTCAATGGACATGAATCTTAGCAAACTCCGGGAGATAGTGAAGGACAAGGAAGCCTGGCGTGTCACAGTCCATGGGGTCTAAATTGTCAGAAAGGACTTAGTGACTGAGCAACAACAGCCTCAGACAAAATGGTCAGAGAATTATTAAACTGAAATCAAACCCACAATGCATAGCAATTTAAGAAAAAGTTTTTTTAAAATGTGTAGTTTTAAAGACTAATGCATTTTAAATATTGGACCTTTCCCAATGGCTCAGTGGTAATGAATCTACCTGCATTACAGGAAGCAGGAGACACAGGTTCCATCCCTGGGTTAAGATGATCTCCTGGAGGAGGAAATGGCAGCCTGCTCCAGTATTCTTGCCTGGAAAATCCCATGTACAGAGAAGCCTGTTGGGCTACAGTCCATGGGGTCTCAGAGTTGGACACAACTGAGGGACTGAGCACATTCAGGGCATATTCAATATTATGGTTAGTAGAGAAGAGATAAACCTGTCATCATTTACTATACCAACATTTTGAATATATTAAATATTTATTTTCTGTCATATGTTATACTGTCTGATGCCTTCAAGTGTGATTTTAATCCAGGAAACACTACCTTAAAATTTTTTCCAGGATGTGCATCATAATGATAGCAAATCATTTTCTTTTCTAGTGTTGTAGCAGTGCTCCTAAAAGGATTATATGAGAAATGTTCTCAAACAAACCACTAAAATTATATTATTTATCATATATAGATGGCAGATAATGTGTTACTCTTAGCATTCTAAATGCACATTTAAACATTTGTGCGCACACACACTGATACCAGTTAAACTTAGAAATATGTAATTATTCACTTTCAAATATATCAATATTTGGCCCTATAGTTGTTTATAGTGTACTGTTACAACAGGAATCGTTTTGATACTCTAGAATTGAAGTTGAATGCAGTGTATGTCAGAAGCTCAAAAGCATTAAGTGTTGTTATGCCTCAGGTTTTATTGGCTCAGAGTAGTGACTGGGACCTCACTGCCTTTATGGAATACTGTGTTCACTGGGATTTTTAACTGGAGATAAGTAAAGTGTGACAAAGAAGAAGAGGGACAAGGTAAAACCACGAAAATAGAGAGAAACTCAATGAACATCTGAAATGTAATCTGGATTTACATGGTGGAAATGAACTATGCCATACATGTCCTTTTTATCTGTTGTAAAACTTAGGTCAGTGACCTAGACCATTTTCTATGAGTGCAAAATTCATATATTTGGTGGCTATTTTTTATATTGATTTATTTCAAATATCTCTATTTAAACAGAATATATCACAAATTTTTTAGAATAAAATTAATTTATCTCATGTTGATTTTATTTACTATTTTGGATAGTTGGTATAATTTTTTCAGAACAGGTAGCTAAAATCAATCATCAGTGTAGCACTGGAACCTCAAACATCTTCAGAATTATAGGCCTTTTTTGAAATTTCAAAATTTCACTGTGAAATTAATGTTAATATTTGTATTGGACAACTATAACTGTACAAATAAAATTAGAAAGGTTCCAGATAATGATTTATTTAAGCCACACGTATTTGTGATAGTTCCAATTAATTAAAAAGTCTGCTAATATATCACATTCAACAACATCATCAAACTATTCAAATAATAATAAACCATATTTAAGTAGAAGTTTTTGAATAGTCATATATGCAGAAAATTTATAATGTATAATATACATTATACTTTATATATAATGTATTATATATTATAAATATATATTTTATGAATATATATTTAAAATATATTTATAGTATAAATTATATATTTTAAAATACTATATAAATATACTATTATATGTATATATGTATATGCATATGTATATATAATATATAATATACTGTTATATGTTAAATAACTTCCATAAAACACTTATTTAGTAAAGAAACATTGTGGGTTTTTTTTGTTGGCAAAATTACCTTTTTACTAACTTATTTAGGAAAGGCTAGAAAAGTGCTTAGAGCAAGAAGTAGTTTTCTCTGTGCGCAAAGATGAAGTCAGTTATCTTTTGGAGAGTTTACCATGTTTGAGAGCTAGTGCAGTTATATTACTAGAAGAGCAAATAAAGAAACTCAGAGTCTTCATATATCGTATTACATTTGTAGTATAAATCTCTAAGATTACACTTTAGACTGAGCCACATATTCAAACTGTTGTCTATCCATTCTTCTTTGAGATTGAATGTC
Source organism: Bison bison bison (assembly GCF_000754665.1). NCBI lineage: Eukaryota > Metazoa > Chordata > Mammalia > Artiodactyla > Bovidae > Bison > Bison bison. The sequence continues at coordinate 217,010 of NW_011494690.1, read as the reverse complement.
TCACAACTTTGACAGTCTAACTCCTTAGAAAACATTATTCTTTGGCATCAATATGTCTCACACAAAATTGAATGGCAAGTGAAAAGCTTTCCACAGTGAGATTCTGGAAAATAGTACATGAATGTGAAGGCCTTGCTCATTGCAAATCACTTGAATGGGACAGTCTTCTATAGTGACTGTATTATGTATGGGAACAGAGAGGTACTGTGGAATGGGATATTATACAAGCAAGCAGAATAAATATCCAAATATCTGGAGAAAAAATTGGAAGCAATAAACACTGCAACAAATAGGAAAACAGAAAGTAAAAGAAAGACCTTATTCATTACTGAGAATAAAAAATAATAGTTTAGTTGGTGACATGAGGTAAGTTGATGCATTATGGAGGTGACTACTATTGTTTGTGTAGAGGAAATATAAACAAATAGAATCTATGAAAGTAAAATGAAGACCAGATGTTTAAATCCTTTCAGTGTGGATTTTAAGACAGAGAGTAATAACAGTGAATTATAAATATATATAGTATCACAGTAAAATGACCCATGATGCTTTAAAAAAAGAAAACTAGAGAGACATATTTTGTAGGGATATATACACATAGAATGTGAAATCCTAAGCACATGTTATGCTGAAATCCAGAAGCCTGAAAGACCTCGTTATAGTTTGAGAAAAAAAAGAGACCACGAATGACTCAAGTTATTGCACCAGTTTGGTGAAAGGAATAGAGTGAGGGAACGGATGCTAAGAAGGGACAGCCACTGTATAATAGAACAGTCTTAGGACTGCTGCTTTATGAACTTCAAGACAGATACAGGTTTAAAGAAAAATGGAGTAATCAACTATATTCAGCATAGCTGACAGATGGAGTAAAATATGAACAAAAACTTGCTCATTAGATTTGACACTGAGAATGTCATTTTCAAGCTTAGTGAAATGGCGTGGGGTGGGAGGCCCGTTGTTGCTGAAAGCCAGATTAGAGAAAGTTAAGAGAACAGTCACTGAGGGGAGACAGCAATAACTATTCTTGGAGGCATTTTCCTTCAAGAGGAGTAGAATAATGAAATGGGAACTAGTGATAGGGAGGATGAAAAATGTCATGACAAGAGAGGCTTTCCATTTTTTTTTTTTTCCTTTTCAAACATATAAAACCAGGACAAATGTATATGTGATTTGAAATAATTCTATCAAGAAAGGCAAACAAGGATATGATTATAAGAATCTTACTCTTTTAAAAGATAAATGTCATGGGATCCAGAACAGTGAATTATTAAAGTCCTATTTTAATATTAAAAACAATCAAATCAACTACAAGTAAATGTCTTTCTAGTTATGGGCTTCTCTGGTGGCTCAGATGGTAAAGAGTCTGCCTGCAGTGTGGGAGACCTGGGTTGGAAAGAAACTGCTGGAGAAGGAAATGGCAACCCACTCCAGTATTCTGGCCTGGAAAATCCCATAGACAGAGGAGCCTGGCAGGCCTCATGGAGTTGCAAAAAGTCTGACTCAAATCAACGACTTACTTTTCTAGTTATACTTTTTATAAGGCATCGTGGATCATTTCACTGTGAGATTATGTATTTATAACTTAGTTTTATTACTCTCTGTCTTAAAACCCACACTAAAGGGATTTAAACATTTGGTTTTAATTTTACTTTCATAGATTCTGTTTGTTTATATTTCCTCTAAACAAACAATAGTAGTCGCCTCCATAGTACACTCACTAACCTCATGTCACCAACAAAGCTATATTATTTTTTATTCTCAAAACTTCATCTGTCTATCCTACTGTCTTTCCCCTTATTTGTTGTAGTGTTTTAACGTCTTTCAGTTAGTGGATTCTAAGTATACAATATGGTTAAAGAATTGGACAAGACAATATGACTTTTAGTTTGAGTGGCTATTTGAAACCTCCTGAACCTTTCTTTTTTTAATATTTTATTTTATTTATTTTTTTAATTTGATAGATTGAGCTATCCTTTTTTAACTGGGACTATCATTTTTGCCCCATGGACATTGCATTCTGTTAGCTATCTCCATAATTTTCTGTGTCACTTTATCCCCTCCATCCTCTGTTTCTAATATTGAATTGATAATGGTGCTCACCTTACTTTTGATGTTCAAGTGCTGCCATTTGGTCTCTATGATATGAGGTCTCTGTTGTTCTCATTGCCGTCACAGAACAGAATTGTATATCAACACTTCCTACTTTCAGTCCTAAACTTCAGAAGTCAGAAACCTCTGAGATTCTCAGTGATATTCTTGTTGCATTCATGATCACATTTCTGATTATTTTAGTAAACAGAATGTCCTTTGAGGTTTGCTTATGAAACTTAATCCTCCTGTAGATTTGTTGGCTTTCTGCAGTATATCACTATAGTATATGCCTACTTTCTCCAAGTACTTTTATTCATTTCAATTTATTCTAGATATGTAATTTACATATGACATTGTGTAAGTTTATGTCTAAGTTTAAGGTGTACGATATATTGATTTAATACATTTATATATTGCAATATGATTGCCATGATTACCAGCATGCTACTGCTGCTGCTGCTGCTAAATAGCTTCTATCGTGTCCGACTCTGTGCGACCCCATAGATGGCAGCCCAACAGGCTCCTCTGTCCACAGGATTCTCTAGGCAAGAATACTGGAGTGGGTTGCCATTTCCTTCTCCAGACTACCAGCATAGTAGCTTTAACTAACATACCAGCTTTAACTAACTCGGATATCTGTCATAAAAATTGTTTCTTTTTAGTGATTAAAACATTTAAAATTTAATCTCCTAGCAATTTTGAAACTACAGTGTTGTTGACTCCGATCACAGTATGTGTGTTAGATCTCCAGAACTTACTCATCTTCTATTAATAGTTGCAAGTTTGCATCCTCTAGCAACATCTCCAAGTATTTCAAATTGTACTCATAGTGTCTGCCATAACGGTTCTGGAATTCCTACTTCACTTGCTTTCTCTGAATTTTTAAGACCAATCCTAGTAATAAGGAGCACTGTCTCTCAGAGCATTAATCAACTATTAACTTTTGTGTCCTAGGATAATGCTCCTAAAATGATAAATATTTCCTTACCAATATCTTGATGTTTTGTTCCCCTGACACAGTGCTCTCAGAATCTAATCTCAATCATATCTTCTTGCTGATACATGCTGACTTTTATTGGCTTCTATTTGGGGAGATAATGCCTTTTCTCCCTTAGGATACTCAGCACCTCCCAAACAGTGTTATGTTATACCTGCATCCTAGTTTTGTTCTGATGATTGGGGCAGGGGGTAAGTAGGGTCAGACACTGGGCAGGAAGTGTTTTTTCACATAACCAACTTTCTTCCTGTAAGGTAAACTCTGTCTTCTGGTATTTAAATGAAAGGATTTGGCTCACTTCCACAGGCTCAGGAGGTCAGATATATCTTTTAGATTCCTGATTTTGGATTGTTTGTAACATGTTTTCATCTAAAAACCACACTTTCCCATTCTTTCCCAATGAATGCCTTCTGTTTTTTTTTTTTTTTTTTGGTAGCCAGATATTTCCAGACTGAAAATTCAAACTTGTCAGGAATTTTCTAATAACTAAGCTATGGACATGATGTTGATCTTTTTTCTTTAAACTCTGGCTTCAAGAGAATCTACTTATATGCTGCCAGGATGGCTTCTGATATTCACATTTAGTGTTTAAATTAGAAGTAATGATGCTAAAGCTGAAGCTCCAATTCTTTGACCACCCAATGTGAATAGTGGACTTATTGGAAAAGACCCTGCTGCTGGGAAAGATTGAAGGCAAATGGAGAATGGGGTGGCAGAGGGTCAGATCGTTAGGTAGCATCAGCTATTCCATGGGCATGAATTTAAGCAAACTCTGGGAGATAGTAGAAGACAGAGGAGTCTGACATGCTGCAGTCCATGGGGTTACAAACAGTTGGACGTGACTTCGTGACTGAACAGCAACAATCACTCTCAGTCTCTTACTGTCTTTCTCCAGTGTGTCAGTAGTCCCAGTAACAGTGGCCCAATTCTGTTGTCCTTATGATTACTACTATGCCTGTACTTCAAGACAACTACTACTTTAACTGAACTGGTGCATTTGCATTCAATGGTGTACCATATAGGTTCACCACTAGTGGAAGTTTTAATAACTGCACATTTGCAACACTGCCCCTGGGCTGTGCCCCTGTATCAAGGGCTGTCCACAGTCCATCCACCACCAGTGAGAGGAAGCTCTTTTCCAACTGGTCAATGGATAACCCAGATCAGATATTCCATTTTAGCTTTTTTTTTGACCACTCCTATTTCCAACTATTACTAGTTGGATTACCCATGAAATAGCCTCTGTCAGAGAGATATTTGTATGTAGAAATATTGATGGAAAATGTTTTCAACACTAACTGCTGTGGGGAATGAAGGAAGCAAGATTGTGCAGAAGAATAATAGTTGGCTGCTGAATCAGTGATACAATAACTTCAGCTAGTCTCAAGGGGAGCTGTGGAGCTGGCTAACCATAGAGAATTGCCTGGATTGAGACAAGGAAGCCAGGACCCTTTAACCATTTATGGTTCAGTCACTGGATGTGTGTTACATTCAAGGAAGGGAGTTATTTACAGAGCTAACTCGCTTCAGCTATGGGCAATATTTCAAGGTAGACTCAGCTGTGAAAAGGCAATCCCCAAGACTCTCAATAGCTAGCAGAAGAATGTTTCATTCCTGAAAGCAGGAAGCTGGGAATCCTGAGAGCAAATGATAATATTCATTTCAAGGAGGGAATCATTACCACCTGATGCACACAATTCCCTCTCTTCACAATCACTTTTTTTCAACATTGCCTGCTTTCAATTTATGATTCCCATAAGTGATCTTATTTTATTGGTATTATTTATTCATTTATTTTGTCTCTCTACACTAGAGTATAATCTCCTTAAGAGGAAAGTCCTTTTTGATTTGTTCAAAGCTACATCCCCATCATTTAGAAAGTGCTTCTTACACAGTATGCATGTGTACTCAGTTGCTCAGTCATGCCCATCTCTTTGTGACCCTATGGATTGCAGCCTGCCAGGCTCCTCTGTCCATGGGATTTTCTAGACAAGAATACTGATGCAGGTTGCCACTTCCTCCTCCAGAGGATATTCCCACCCAGACACTGAATGTGTCTCCTGCATTGGCAGGCAGATTCTTTACCATTGTAAGTAATGCTCAAAATTCTCCAAGCCAGGCTTCAGCAATACATGAATCATGAACTTCCAGATGTTCAAGCTGGTTTTAAAAAAGACAGAGGAACCAGAGATCAAATTGCTAGCATCTGCTGGATCATCAAAAAAGCAGGAGAGTTCCAGAAAAACATCTATTTCTGCTTTATTGACTATGCCAAAGCCTTTGACTGTGTGGATCACAATAAATTGCGGAAAATTCTGAAAGAGATGACCTGCCTCTTGAGAAACCTATATGCAGGTCAGGAAGCAATAGTTACAACTGGACCTGGAACAACAGACTGGTTCCAAATAGGAAAAGGAGTTTGTCAAGGCTGTGCACAGTACATCATGAGAAACACTGGGCTGGAAGAAGCACAAGCTGGAATCAAGATTGCTGGGAGAAATATCAATAACCTCAGATATGCAGATGACACCACCCTTATGGCAGAAAGTGAAGAGGAACTCAAAAGCCTCTTGATGAAAGTGAAAGTGGAGAGTGAAAAAGTTGGCTTAAAGCTCCACATTCAGAAAACGAAGATCATGGCATCTGGTCCCATCACTTCACAGGAAATAGATGGGGAAACAGTGGAAACAATGTCAGACTTTATTTTTCTGGGCTCCAAAATCACTGCAAATGGTGACTGCAGCCATGAAATTAACAGACACTTACTCCTTGGAAGGAAAGTTATGACGAACCTAGACAACATATTTCAAAGCAGAGACATTACTTTGCCAACAAAGGTCCATCTAGTCAAGGCTATGGTTTCTCCTGTGGTCATGTATGGGTGTGAGAGTTGGACTGTGAAGAAGGCTGAGCGCTGAAGAATTGGTGCTTTTGAAGTGTGGTGTTGGAGAAGACTTTTGAGAGTCCCCTGGACTGCAAAGAGATCCAAAAAGTCCATTCTAAAGGAGATCAGTCCTGGGTGTTCATTCGATGGACTGACACTAAAGCTGAAACTCCAATACTTTGGCCACCTCATGCGAAGAACTGACTTATTGGAAAAGACCCTGATGCTGGGAGGAATTGGGCGCAGTAGGAGACGTGGATGACAGAGGATGAGATGGCTGGATGGCATCATCGACTCGATGGACATGAGTTTGAGTGAACTCCGGTAGTTGGTGATGGACAGGGAGGCTTGGCGTGCTGCAATTCATGGGGTCGCAAAGAGTCGAACATGACTGAGTGAATGAACTGACTGAACTGACCAAATGGGAAGCCCTCATTAATGGTGTAATAATAACTTTTTTGTACTGGTTATGACTAATATAAACATTTATACTGGAGAATAATAGGTTCTCTGATAATATTATGCTAAGGGAGCACTAAGAGCAGTTAGGAAATTACTCAGATTAGGTTGGTTCTTAGTCTGCTCAGACTGTGGCTCATAACAGCCTTCAACTACAGTTTATTTTTCACAGTTTTGCTTCATTGACTACACTAAAGTTGTTGATTATGTGAATCACAACAAACTGTGGAAAATTCTTACAGAGACAGGAATACCAGACCACCTTACCTACCTCCTGAGAAACCTGTATACAGTACAAGAAGCAACAGTTTGAACCGGACATAGAACAATGGACTGGTTCAAAATTGGGAAAGAAGTACATCAAGGCACATTGTTACCTTGCTTATTTAATTTATATGCAAAGTACATCATGCAAAAATGCCTGGCTGAAGGAATCACAAACTGGAATCAAGATAGCTGGTAGAAATATCAACAACCTCAAATATGCAGTATTATCACTCTAATGGCAGAAAGTGAAGAGGAACAAAGGACCTCTTGATGACAGTAAAAGAGAAGAGTGAAAAAGCTGGCTTAAAACTCGACATTCAGAAAACTAAGAGCATGGCAAACAGTCACATCATTTCATGGCAAATAGATGGGGTAAAAAGTGGAAACAGTGACAGATTTTATTCTCTTGGGCTCCAAAATTACTGTGGATGGTGACTGAAGCCAAGAAATTAAAAGGCCTTTGCTCCTTGGAGGAAAGCTATGACGAACTTATATAGTTTATTAAAAAGCAGAGACATCATCCCAGTGCACCAGCCCCAAGCTTCCTGTATCCTACCTTGAACCTAGACTGGCGATTCATTTCTTATATGATATTATACATGTTTTAATGTCATTCTCCCAAATCATCCCCCCTCCCTCTCCCACATAGTCCAAAAGACTGTTCTATACATGATGCATGTTGATGTATGGCAAAACCAATACAATATTGTAAAATAAAAAATAATAATAATAAAAAAATTAAAAAAAAAAAAAGCAGAGACATCACTTTGCCAGCAAAGGTCCATATATTCAAGGCTAGGTTTTTTCCAGTAGTCTTGTATGGATGTGACAGTTGGACCACAAAGAAGGCTGAGTGGCAAGGAACTGATGCTTTCTAACTGTGTGTTGGAGAAGACTCTTGCCAGTCCGTTGGACAGCAAGGAGATCAAACCAGTCAATCCTAAAGGAAATCAACCCTGAATATTCACTGGAAGGACTAGTTCTGAAGCTGAAGCTCCAATACTTTGGTCACCTAATGTGAAAAGCCAGCTCATTGGAAAAGACTCTGAAGCTGGGAAAGATTGATGGCAGGAGGAGAAGGGGACGACAGAGGATGAGATGGTTGGATGGCATTACTGACTCAACAGACATGTGTTTGAGCAAACTCAGGAAGATAGTGAAGGACAGGGAACCTGACGTGCTGACGTTCGTGGGATCACAAAACAGCAACCACCCTTATGGTCTAATTTTAATCATCTCATCTCTGACCCAATGTTCAAATACAGTCATTTTGGGGGTTAAAACTTTAACACATGAATTTTGAGGAGAGACAGATATTCAGCCTACAATAGTTAGATTATCATGAAGAACTTGCTGAAAGAGGATTCTGGAAAAAATCTTAGTGAACAAGGCAACTTTTGTGTAGTGGTGTGATAGTTAATGTTTAAAAACTGGCTGTCAAGGTCTAGTTTTGCCATGAATGTTGGTTTATATTTTCACATGTCATTGAGTAAAATAATAATAAAACAATGAAAATGTATTTCAGAACTGTGCTTGTTCATCAAGAATATGACTAATTTCTTTGCTAAGTTAAGTAATAGGTTTTGAATACTGGAAAAAAGTATTTCATCATTTTTGTATGTATTTGTGTATATTTTAAAGTTTAACCTACTTTATTAACATTTCTTCCAACACTTTCCTAAGCCTAGATAATACATAAACTATCAATCCAGCCCTGTCTTGTAGCATTTGTTTGATATCTTTGCTATAAATATTACCACTACCTAACTCTCATTGAACACAGAGCTGGGAAGAGATGCATAGTAGTGCAACTTATGATTATTTTCCTCATACATAGAAAATAGATGTAAATTACCTCAAGAAATAGAAAACAATAAAATAAATAAAAAGGGAAATGATGAGTTTTGAGTATGTATTTTTAATGCACTTTAATTATAAGTTATTTAATTAAATTTTAAGCTCTTTAAAGACTGGATTACAGAGTTGCTAAAAATTTAACACCTGACCCTTATGGGTAGATATGAACTGGCTCTAGCTCAGCACTGCTTTTGTGTGAGTAAGGTAATCTGGTGGGCCTGCAAAGAGTCAGTGAGTCAAGGAATGGGAAGAAGTGCATTTCAGGAGAAGGACCATGCATAAAGATAATCATGACTAGAGAAAGAAGCATGGCACAGTTGTTGGACTTAACCTAGTTCTATGTACATGGAATGGCATTCTTTTGGAAAATTACAAGTAGGAAGTGGGTAAATCCTTAAGGAGAATGCAAGATTGGTGTTATGGACTGAAAGTTTGTGTCCCCACCCAGATTCAAATGTTGAAACTCAAATACCAATGTGATGATATTTAGAGGGAGATAATTAGTAGAGCCCTCATGGATGGGACAGGTGCCCCTACAAGGAAAAGTCAAAGAGGTCTCTAGCTCTTGTTCTGCCATTTGAGGATACAATGAGAAGTGGAAAATGCATCACCATAAAAAGGACTAACAAGGTGACATCCTGATCTCAAACTTCCATCTTCCAGAACTAACAGAAATAAATTTCCATTGTTTATAAGCTATATAAGCATATACAGAGTTTATGGCATTTTGTTATAGAAGTCCAAGCTAATTAAGAGAATTGGCTAGGTATATACTGAAGTACCAAACTGTCCCCCCAAATTAAGGGTGTTAAAACAACAAAAGTTAATTCTCACTCTTTCTCCATGTTTTATGGTGGTCAACTGGGGGACTCAGCTCATTATAATCAAATAAGTGTCAAAGCTGATGTAGTCTCTACCATATCATGCTGGAGCTTTATTGGTGCTAGACTTCAGTGAACTATAATGAGGGAGAATAATGTGGAGAAATGTGCACTGGCTCTTAAATGGAGCCTGGCAGAAGTGATGCACATCACTGTCCTCATGATTAAATGACCAAAGCCAATCATATTGGTGAATCTTATCATGGTCTTGACATTTTGAACATGTAAACTATTTATTTATGAAATGGCTATGGGGATAACTTGAATTTAACTACTCTACTGAAGTCCTGTGTTTTCAATGACTTCATAAATAGTGAAAGAATGAATCACACCTAAATCATCTCTGGTAATTGAACTCTGCTTCAGATATATAAGAAAAGGTGAAACGACATCCTAATCTGTACAAAGCTATTTAGAAAGACTATGGGAGCCAGGAAAATTGCACAGTCACTTTTATACAGGATTTATCCAGAGCTTGAGAAAACTACTTTGTATTTAAATACATAGTGTTTTTATTACTGTGGGGCATGTTGAAGTTGTAGTTGTAATTTAGACCGGGATATTTTCATTTGACAAATATGATATGAGTCAGAGCAATCTTCTGCAGGAAAAAATGTTTTTGATCCTTTGCCTGGGGAAGCTGTGGGTAAGGAAGATGCATATTCTCTCTTATAATTTATTCTAGTTATTTTTTTCTTCCTTGTATGAAAGACATGCTACAAATTATTTGCTGGATATTTTCCTTATTTTTTTTTTTCTTCCAGAGCCACTTACCATGCTGTTCTACCCTTCTCTTGCCCTGAAAGACTTACTCATACAGGCTGAGCAAACAGATTCCTTTGTCTCTGGCTTATGGTTGCATTTGGCTGTAACAGATAGCAAGAGATCAGAGGACAGGAGATGGGTAGGAGTGAAGTGTGAATTTTCTAGCTCACTTTCTTCCAGTTTTCCACAGATTGGTTGCATTTCTACATCAAAGGGCACAATTCCTGTGGAGATCATGTAACTTCCCTTTCCTTCTGCCTTTGAAATGATGGGGTTCCCTGGTAGCTCTGCTGGTAAAGAATCCTGGTGGCTCGGCTGGTTAAGAATCCACGTGCAATGCAGGAGACCCCAGTTTGTTTCCTGGGTTGGGAAGATCTGCTGGAAAAGGGATAGGCTACCCACTCCAGTATTTTTGGGCTTCAGTGGTGGCTTAGCTGGTAAAGAATCCACCTGCAACGTGGGAGACCTGGGTTTGATCCCTGGGTTGAGAAGATCCCCTGGAGAAGGGAAAGGCTACCCACTCCAATATTCTGGCCTGGAGAATTAAATGGACTGTATAGTCTATGGGTTGCAAAGAGTTGGACACGACTGAGCGACTTTCACTTTGCAACAAAAGCTTCTTGCTTTTATTAATCTGAAGTAAATGCCCATATTTTTAAATTTTAGACTCTCCACATTGGCATATTTTTCTAGCCAGGCCATGACTGATACATCTTCTTAAGCATATAAATGTAAATATATCTCTGCCTAGGGGCTTCCCTGGTGGCTCAGTAGTAAAGAATTCACCTGCTAATGCAGGAGATATAGGTTCAGTCCCTGAGTTGGGAAGATTCCATGGAGAAGGAAATGGCAATCTACTCCAGTATTCTTGCCTGGGAAATCCCATGGACGGAGAAGCCTGGTGGGCTACCCTCCATGGGGTCGCAAAGAGTCAGACATGACTTAGAGACTAAACAACAATGATGTCTCTGCCTACCTATATCCCCTTCACATAGCCTCAAATGTACTCCCATGCAATGGTGTGGCCACATGATGAAATCAACACGTAACTGAACTTAAAAAATGCACATCACAGTTTAAGCTATGTCTTTGCTTCTTTCCTTTTAATAGCAAATGAATTAATGAATGTGAAAATGTTTTATAAATTTTCAAATGTGATAAATGTTATTTTCTACAGATGATAGATGTAACTATGGGTTCCATTGCCTATAATACAAGCATAATTCCTGCATGAATCAAACCATTAATTCTTGATGGTGCTTAATTATTATTGAACATATTTTTCTTCACAGGAGCTGTCATTTAAATGTGCTTGCCAACTAGCTTGTTTATCAAAACATCCAGTCCCTTTCAAATTCTCATTTATGTTGCCTTGTGTTTACCACTCCCATAAATTTGTATTATCAGCATATTTAACTATCCAGGCTGTTTGGGAGGTTGAAAAGATGGGAGTTGATTCATCATGTGCAGCATCTCATACATCTGTCATTTCTATTCTACTGCCATTTGGTTAGTTCAGCCTCTTATTACTTCGTGTTTAGATAATTGCAATAAATTTCATACTGTTCTTGCTTCTGCACTTGCTCCCTCTATTCCAAATATAAACTCATATCCGTCTGGCAAAATGCCACCAGATTATGTTTTCTTTTCCCCTCTACCTTCCAAGAACATATATCCCCCATATTTTCATTTGGTTTTTCCCTCAGTTATCATCTTATCCCTTTTATTAGAACACATTATCAATTTTCTCACTAACTGTGTGCATTTACTTCTCAAAATCTAACTGAAATCTCACATTATTGGAAATGTTTTAGCTGGAAAACTGATAAAGCAAAGCTCCCAGAATATTTACAGTGTGTAACACTTTTTAAGCACATCTTTTAAGCTCCAGTCATGTAGTTATCTCATAGTAATCTTAATTTACATAAACATCTTGAGATAAGTATCCATCTCAAATACTTCTTTATCCACTTCGATAAGAAAACAGGTTCTGTTGATTTTTGTAATAAATATTTATTAAGAACATACTTTCTGCCAGGCCAGTTTTTTCCATCATTTTTGGCATGCTCAGTAAAACTCTGTTGACTTATTTCTGATGAAGTGAACTGATTAGTAATTTGGGACTAGAAAACTTTTTCAAATGTGCATTTTTTTCTCACATCAAGCTGCTGTGTTCCTGTAAACACTGTTTCTGTTAAGTGAACACGTGGATATTGTGTATCTGGTTAGCCAGTTATTTGAGTGAATAAAGTAGTCATCATATTGAAGCAAATTAAGAGTGAGTCATGTTGATAACCATTTCACTGTGGGGAAACAAAACGAAGACAAAATTTTGTAAGTTTTTGTCATCATGTTTGTTATATATAGACACATAAAGCATGAGCCTATCAACAGAAATGAATTAAAATTTAAAAATGGCCTCAATAAAGATTCTTTAATCTACATCTAAGCACTAAAGATTTTTAAAAAAAATTCTGACAGCCATAAAATCAATGGAAATGAATCATTTAACTTTTGAAGCTCTTTTGTGTGGTTAGAACTAAACTTTGTGTTTTGAATATGTTATAAATATACCAAAAAACAATAGCTTTGAAAATAAGGAGACTGTTAAATATATTTAAACAAAGATGTAAATACTATTTAAATTCACAATGAGTTGAAATTTTACATGGGTTTATGTGGCATCACAAGCTACGTCATTTAACTTCTTAGATATCTGCAAATAAACCATATCCTATGAAGAGATTCCTAGAGTGACTTTGAGGTTGCTTAGAAAAATACATACATGTTTGTACACTGAAATAAGACCAGTGATATATGCAAATAAGAAATATGATACCAACACAGTGAAGCAGGAGTTAATGTGAACACAAAATATGAAATACTAAACTTTTTTTTCTTCAATTTTACATGAGTTTCCTTCATTGCTAATATAGGTGATGAATAGTATTTACTATAGAGTTAAAAATTAAACTAGTTGATCAGGAGAAGCCTGATTATTCTTCCTGTGCATACTAGTGCTTCAACGGATATGAATTTGAGCAAACTCTGGGAGATATTGAAGGACAGAGGAACCTGACGTGCTACAGTCCATGGGGTCACAAAGACTCAGTCACAACTTAGCTACTGAACAACAAAACACTTACCAGTTCTTACCAATTTTAGATCTAAGGTGTTCAAACACTGCTTCCTCCAAGTAGGAAACATAAAAGAAATTTAAGGCAGCACAATGTCATCCTTATTCATAGATTTGAATAAGGATCTTTACTACCTATCTGACTGGGACATTATTTACTATCTATCCAATATTAATCTAATGTGGGGAAAAATCATACTTATTATCTTGTGCAGTTAAAATAAAATATAACTAATAAGTAGCCTGACGATAAGCCTGGCAATAATTATATACTATATATATATAGTATACAATTATTGGTTGCTGAGGCAGAAAATAAGGATTTACTGGTGTTCTATATCCATGACCCAGCTTGATTTTGATTGATTCCTGGCTCTTATGTGTAAAAGAGGGATGAATATATATATATTTTTTTTTAATCTACTGCTTAACACCTTTATCTGAACCACTGATTCTCAATCATGGGTGGTTTTGACACCGATGGAACATTTAGCAGTGTCTGGCGATATTGATGTTTGCACAGGAGAGCTTTTCAAAACATTGAATTATCTGCCTCAAATGTTAATAGTGCCAAGATTGAGAAAGCTTGCAGTAAGCTTTTTTTGTCTGGTTGCTCAACTCTCTGCTCTTCCCCTTGATTTTATAGATACTGAATATCTTGATTTTTCACTACCTCACTAATATTTGCCATTTGCTCTTCCAGGGAATCTTCCTGACCAAGGGGTTGAACCTGTGTCTTTTGCATCCAAGCAGATTCTTTACCCAGTGAGCCATCGGGGAAGCCCAACTCATATTTTTACTCTTCTTTTGATTTGTATATATCTTCCTAGTTTTAACCCATTGCCTTTCTCTGAATGTTAGTGTATTTTTGAAACACTAAATGCCATTTCCTTGGTGATTAGTAATGATATTTACTACATTTTCATTTGCTTCACTCTGAGGTAGAGCTCTATATTTAAAAAAATCTAATTCATGTAAGATTTAATAGCCTAATCACTTGCACGTGTAACCGTTTCCTCTTATGTGATTACCTGTGGCAGATTCATTTCGATATTTGGCAAAACTAATACAATATTGTAAAGTTTAAAAATAAAATAAAATTAAATTTAGTGAGTGCCTTGTAGTATTCAAGCAGGATCAGAGGGTGTTCATGGACCAGGAGGCTTTATTTGCTAAGATATAAGGTTTTCAGCTGCCTATTTGGGTTCAAGCTTGTTACTGACTTCTTAGGGTTCCCTAACAATAGGTTAATTCTAGTTGCAGTCACCAGCCTAGGAATTTAATTGGTTTTTGATTGTACTGGCTGTATTCTTGCAGCAGGGACTGGTCCATTTGTGAACTCAGCTCTTCTGCATAGGCAATATTTATTTTACCATTTTGGGCAGTTAAGTTGAGAAGGTAGATCCACCAAGAAAGCAAACTACTTCCTATCTTATCAATGTCTATATTAATTTTCTTCATTGACACTTAGTCTCTGAAGTACCTTGATACATACCTCTGACGCTCATACATAGGGAGAATAATTACAAACCTAAACCACTCTCTAATTAAATATTATTCATGCTAATAAGCTTATCTCCCCCCAGAGACCTTCAGACATTTAAAAAAGTATTAGAACAGATACACACCTGAAGGAAAAATAGACAAGGTAGTACTGACTAGCCTGGGCCTACTTGCCCTACACAAAATAGATTAAATTAATGAAAGCAAAGAGTTCTGTATGTTATCTTTTTAATGTGTATATTTTTAAATGAATTTAGAATTAGATTTTGAAGGATATGATTCTGGATTTTGTTGATTACATATATTTGTCCAGGTAATACAAAATGTTTGATTTTTCTGCAAAAGTTTACTGCAAATACCTGTGACAAGTAAGAAATATTTAAATTTTGTAGAAATTACTTATTTAATAAATGGCCACCCCACATTTACTATGACTTAGACCAGAGATAAAGCATTTTTTAAGCAATAAAAAATTGCTTTATTTTTATCCGGTTTTTATACTTCAGATTTTAAGAAAAAGTTGACTGGAATTTTAGCTATGTCAAAAAGTTTCACAATAGTGAGTAATTATGAATTTTTCTTTGATTCTGTAAGACTTGTGTTATACATTTTCATATTTTTCATATTCTAATTATTACTGTTGCACATGTTATCACAGTATACCTGAGAAATCATTTTAGCCTTTAAACATAAGCTTTACTTAATACATTATAATTTTAGTCATCATTTTAATGGAACTGCCTGCCCATAATTCCTGCTTCTTCTATAGCAACAGTTATTGTTTTCAAAAATGGAAAGTGAAGTGTTTTGCTCATATACACCAAAGTTCAAAACAGTTTTAGTTTGGAAATCAAGGATATCCAAAATATTTTTTATACTTTATTTTCAAACCTAAGGTTCCAGTGTAACTTCATAAATATTGCAGTCTAATCATGTATTTTAAACACTTCATGTTTTCCATGTATACACCATATATGAACTATCACTTCAAATTCCATATCCTCAATGAAGTTATTCTTTATTCATTACACTATTCAGTTCTTAAAAATAAATGTTAGTAAGTGATTTTTTATGTGCCAGATACTGTAATATGTGTTTAGGGAGAAAGTGGTAGATTAAGTTGGAAGGTTTTATCCTTAATAGAGTGTGTATTTTAGCTGTCGTGGTAACACGAATGTCTCAAAAAAAAAATCTAAATCCATTGAAAAGGGAGAGACATTTGTAGATGCCAGATAACCAGCAACGAAGGCACAGCTCATTGATTTTGTTCTTTCTTCAGGGCCACCATTTAAACAGAGTCCATTATTTAACTTAAATGTGAGATTCTTAAATTCCTTGTTTAATAAATAATATATCAAAGTCCGAGTTTATTCTATCATTTAGGAAGGAAGAAGATGATAAATCGATTTTCTTCTCTGGTTTTACAAAAGTGTTTACAAATATTTAAGTGTTTATAAAAACATAAAAGGCATTTAAAATATTATTAATATTGAAACTATAAACAAAGAAAAAGAACCCAAAGAAGTACAGACATTTAGGGATTAAAGATTGCATTTTGGAAAACATTCTGACAGTCTCTGTGGAACATTTTTCTTAAAATATGTGTTTATTAAACACTAAACTGAACAGGCTTATACATATTCATACAAATCTTCACATTTAAAAGGCAAGTAAGATTGACACGTTTGTTAATATTCTCTTCATCACTGCATCAAAACTAGCTCCTTGATGCAGAGTACTCTCTGCATTTCCACAGCCACAAGAGAGAAGGAAACATTTTTTTTTCTTTCTGATTTTTCTTTTGCCCTAGCAGCTTTCTCAAGCCCAAGCACTGGAATTTCATTGTTAGCTTTGAAAGAAAACTCAACCAGAAGAGCTTAGTACTAAGAATACAGAATCACAAAAGGGTAGAAAAGAATTTCAAAAAAATGAGGTATGAGGCTTGCAGGGCTTTGGTTCTACATCTTTAACATATTTCTATATTGTTTCCAGGGTCATTTTGTGCTATTATAATTTGGTCATACTGTGAATCTGTAACAAACATAAATTATGCATGGTAGACATTATTCTATCTTCATGTTCACTTAGTTAAGCAATTTTGAGGATTAATTTTTTGTGCAACACAGAAATGAGACATTCTCCAACCCACCTATTGCTGTTCATAAATACAGTTTTACAATTTCTTTAAGCATTGCTTACCATTATGTTGGATGTTCCATAGCAGTGATTGTTCTAAAGTTCCCAAATAAAACCGTATTTTATATAGTCATGTCCCCTATAATATCACCTTATTTTATCAAAGTGAGTTATGGAGAATGAAGTGTTTTTACAAATATAATGATTATAGTGATGTATAAAGAACTCCTTTATATTTAATAATCGCTAACCTGCCTATCTAAATAATGGAAGAAGATAGATAAAATTTTTAAATAAGGCAAAAGCCTTTAGAAAATATTTCTACCCATGTGTAGAGGAGCTTCCCTCCTGGCTCAGATGGTAAAAGCATCTGCTTGCAATGAGGGAGACCCAGGTTCGATCCCTGGGTGGGGAAGATCCTCTAGAGAAGGAAATGGCAACCCACTCCAGTACTCTTGCCTGGAAAATTCTATGGATGGAGGAGCCTGGTGGGCTACAGTCCATGGGTTAGCAAAGAGTCAGACAGGACACGACTGAGCGACTTCACTTTCACTTTCTACCCATGTGTAATGTTAATAACTATACCATTCTACTTCGTTTACTCATATTCATAACTGAAAGCAAACCTTTCCTTCAAAAGGAGAAGGGGGCAGCAGAGGATGAGATGGTTAAATAACATCACTGATTCAATGGACATGAATCTGAGCAACCTCCAGGAGATAGTCAAGGACAGGAAAGCCTGATGTGCTGCTGTCTAAAAGGTCACAAAGAGTGGGACACAGTTCAGTGGCTGAACAACATTATTTCTTTCTCTATATTCTAGGTCGGAGGAGGCAATGGTATACCACTCCAGTACTCTTGCCTGGAAAATCCCATGGACGGAGGGGCCTGGTAGGCTACATACAGTCCATGGGGTCGCTATGAGCCAGACACGACTTAGCGACTTCACTTTCACTTTTCACTTTCATGCACTGAAGAAGGAAATGGCAACCCATTCCAGTGTTCTTGCCTGAAGAATCCCAGGGACGGGGGAGCCTCGTGGGCTGCTGTCTATGGGGTTGCACAGAGTCGGACACGACTGAAGCGACTTAACAGCATATTCTAGTTCTGTGATTTTGTAAGGTAAAACAAGGGCAAATCACTTAAAATTAATTATTAATGTTGTTCCAAGTTTGCGTTTTCATTAATTCCATGAAAATATACTTCCATGTTAAAGTAAGTTTGGAAATTGCTGGTATAAACAATTTCCTAATTTCAGTGCATCATGGAGTGTTTATTCTATATGTGTCTCATGAATCTCTAAACAAGGCTATACAGCCAAAGTTTTCCAATCATGTCAGAAACTCTCTTAGAATGTCATTCCATAAACATAGACTAATAAGGCAAACAAATTATAACATGTCTACATCGCAAAGGGTCACCTAACTCTTTCTAGGAATTAATATTGCAGTCAGTTTACCAATATTCAGTATCTGCTTTTCCTCTAATCTGGTATCTGAATTTGGCTAAAGAGACTAAAGTTACTTTAGTCCCTCTGTGCCACAGTTTATTTCTTTTAATATGGGTGACTAAAAGTTTTTACCTAATATTTTAGATGCTGTTTAAATCTCAGTAGTTATAATCTAGTTTTAATAGCTTTGTCTATAAACTATGTTATGCTGAAAAAAATTTACTTCTCATTTACTGCTCTGTATTACCCCTCAGTCTCACCTAGCATTTCTGGTCCCATTGGGAATTTCATTATCTTTTTATCTTTTACTTGAAAATATCATACTCTGATATAGATATTTCCTTTACCTAAAATATAAAATATTAATCTTAGATTTTCATATTGAATATTATTTTATATGATTGATCTATTAATGTACCATACTTGCATGTGCAGTTAGGGTACAAACATGCATAATATAGAGTATAAATAAAACAGCTATTGTTTATTTTATATTCCTGAAATAATAGATGGGCAAATAATGTGAATTTCATGAAACAGCACATACTTTTCAAGTCTTCAGTGTATTTTAAATGAATTTTATAATGAGAATATATATTATATAATTCCATGAATTTATAATAATTCTAATTGTCAAAATTATTTTTGACATTTTATTTTTGGAGTGGACATACATGCAGAAGTTCTTAAAAATGTTTTTTGACTAAAATTTTCATGACTTTATTAAGATTCCCACTGTTAGAACATTATACAAACTCCTACAGCCAGTGATAGAATAAATATGAAGCTTAAGTCAGCAAAACATATTTAGTTCAGAGAACTAGCTGTAGTATTTTCTGTTGTAATTTTGACCATGCTTCTGATGAGAAATGAATTATATTAGCATTTTTAATAAAATTGAATCTATAATTACCCATAATCCTAAAATTGAATCCATAATTACCCAAAATACCATAATGCTAAGTGGAAAACAAGCTACATGATTGGAGATAACCATTTCCTCTTCATTCACTTATTTCTGTAAAGTAGAAAGGTTCCACTATAGCTATTAGGGCATCATGGATTAATGTATTAGTAGGATTTCATTCCTAAAGGCAACTGCTGCCTCATCAAAAATTTTAGGATTTAATCCAACAAGAGTCTCTGGAATGTATATTTTTGAAGGCTAAAATTACACACTTATATATTAAATTAGGCAGAGGAAATCTTTGTAACAACACTTGAAAATACAAAATATTGTTTGAAAACATGAAAAACTATATTTGTCTAGTGTTTGCTTTTACTAACTATATTACTTTGACTCTTTAAAGAGTCCCCAAAAGAGCAAAAATGCACTATTTTCTGAAATATCTATCCCTGCAAAATCTTTTCCTTTCTATAGGTGATGAGATGAGAAACCCAATGAAAGTTGGGTGAAAGGAAACTGAAATGATATTTGTGAGTGTTAATGCTGCAGCATGGAGAGAACTTGTTCGTGGGCTTAGCTGTAGATTCATGGGCTCATGTGTGCACATATCAGATCAGATCAGATCAGTTGCTCAGTTGTGTCCAACTCTTTGCAACCCCATGAATCGCAGCACGCCAGGCCTCCCTGTCCCTCACCAACTCCCGGAGTTCACTCAGACTCACGTCCATCGAGTCAGTGATGCCATTCAGCCATCTCATCCTCTGGCGTCCCCTTCTCCT
>NW_011494690.1:195798-196342 GCF_000754665.1 Bison bison bison | reverse complement strand
TCATCAAGAGGCTTTTGAGTTCCTCTTCACTTTCTGCCATAAGGGTGGTGTCATCTGCATATCTGAGGTTATTGATATTTCTCCCGACAATCTTGATTCCAGCCTGTGTTTCTTCCATTCCAGCGTTTCTCATGATGTACTCTGCATATAAGTTAACTAAGCAGGGTGACAATATACAGCCTTGACGTAATCCTTTTCCTATTTGGAACCAGTCTGTTGTTCCATGTCCAGTTCTAACTGTTGCTTCCTGACCTGCATACAAATTTCTCAAGAGGCAGGTCAGGTGGTCTGGTATTCCCATCTCGTTCAGAATTTTCCATAGTTTATTGTGATCCACACAGTCAAAGGCTTTGGCATAGTCAATAAAGCAGAAATAGATGTTTTTCTGGAACTCTCTTGCTTTTTCCATGATCCAGCAATTTGATCAGTTGGCAATTTGGTCTCTGGTTCCTCTGCCTTTTTTAAAGCCAGCTTGAACATCTGGAAGTTCATGGTTCATGTATTGCTGAAGCCTGGCTTGGAGAATTTTGAGCATTACTTTACT
>NW_011494690.1:194744-195698 GCF_000754665.1 Bison bison bison | reverse complement strand
AATTCCATCACCTCCACTAGCTTTGTTCGTAGTGATGCTTTCTAAGGCCCACTTGACTTCACATTCCAGGATGTCTGGCTCTAGGTCAGTGATCACACCATCATGATTATCTGGGTGGTGAAGATCTTTTTTGTACAGTTCTTCTGTGTATTCTTGCCATCTCTTCTTAAAATCTTCTGCTTCTGTTAGGTCCATACCATTTCTGTCCTTTATCGAGCTCATCTTTGCATGAAATGTTCCTTTGGTATCCCTGATTTTCTTGAAGAGATCCCTAGTCTTTCCCATTCTGTTGTTTTCCTCTATTTCTTTGCATTGATCGCTGAAGAAGCCTTTCTTATCTCTTGCTATTCTTTGAAACTCTGCATGAAGATGTTTATATCTTTCCTTTTCTCCTTTGCTTTTCACTTCTCTTCTTTTCACAGCTATTTGTAGGGCTCCCCAGACAGCCATTTTGCTTTTTTGCATTTCTTTTCTATGGTAATGGTCTTGATCCGTGTCTGCTGTACAATGTCATGAACCTCATTCCATAGTTCATCAGGCACTCTATCTATCAGATCTAGGCCCTTAAATCCATTTCTCACTTCTACTGTATAATCATAAGGGATTTGATTTAGGTCATACCTGAATGGTCTAGTGGTTTTCCCTACTTTCTTCAATTTAAGTCTGAATTTGGCAATAAGGAGTTCATGGTCTGAGCCAGTCAGCTCCTGGTCTTTTTTTTGCTGACTGTATAGAGCTACTCCATCTTTGGCTGCAAAGAATATAATTAATCTGATTTTGGTGTTGATCATCTGGTGATATCCATGTATAGAGTCTTCTCTTGTGTTGTTGGAAGAGGGTGTTTGTTATGACCAGTGCATTTTCTTGGCAAAACTCTATCAGTCTTTGCCCTGCTTCATTCCATATTCCAAGGCCAAATTTTCCTGTTACTCCAGGTGTTTCTTGACTTCCTAC
>NW_011494690.1:194129-194566 GCF_000754665.1 Bison bison bison | reverse complement strand
TGAAGACCTACAAGACCTTTTAGAACTAACACCCAAAAAAGATGTCCTTTTCATTATAGGGGACTGGAATGCAAAAGTCGGAAGTCAAGAAACACCTGGAGTGTGCACATATACTAATATTAATTATGATATAATGTGTTTAGGTCATTCACGGCACCAGCAAGACAAAGCTTTAATTTGTGATTTAATACTGAACAAATAACAAAAATATTTTGCAGTAAATTCACTTATCATTCATGGAGACCAGAAACCAAATCGGAATATTATTTAAAAAAATGTTTTTAAAAAAATGTTTAAAAAAATGTTTTTAAAAAAATTATTTTAAAAAATGGAGAACAGAGTGGAGATTCCTTAAAAAACTGGAAATCGAACTGCCTTATGATCCAGCAATCCCACTGCTGGGCATACACACTGAGGAAACCAGAAGGGAAAGAGAC
>NW_011494690.1:193412-194029 GCF_000754665.1 Bison bison bison | reverse complement strand
CATTCCATAGTTCATCAGGCACTCTATCTATCAGATCTAGGCCCTTAAATCCATTTCTCACTTCCACTGTATAATCATAAGGGATTTGATTTAGGTCATACCTGAATGGTCTAGTGGTTTTCCCTACTTTCTTCAATTTTAAGTCCGAATTTGGCAATAAGGAGTTCATGGTCTGAGCCACAGTCAGCTCCTGGTCTTGTTTTTGCTGACTGTATAGAGCTACTCCATCTTTGGCTGCAAAGAATATAATTAATCTGATTTTGGTGTTGACCATCTGGTGATGTCCATGTATAGAGTCTTCTCTTGTGTTGTTGGAAGAGGGTGTTTGTTATGACCAGTGCATTTTCTGGGCAAAACTCTATCAGTCTTTGCCCTGCTTCATTCCATATTCCAAAGCCAAATTTTCCTGTTACTCCAGGTGTTTCTTGACTTCCTACTTTTGCATTCCAGTCCCCTGTAATGAAAAGAAGCCGTGGCTGTGCGGGCGCAGGAGGGCCTATAGGAGCTATCCCACATTGAAGGTCAGGAAGGGCGGCTGTGAGGAGATACCTCTCGTCCAAGGTAAGGAGCAATGGCTGTGCTTTGCTGGAACAGCCGTGGAGAGACCCCACGCCACA
>NW_011494690.1:192879-193312 GCF_000754665.1 Bison bison bison | reverse complement strand
ATAATGAAAGAGAAACTCCCCAGGTCAGTAGGTGCCCAATATGCTACTGGAGATCAGTGGAGAAATAACTCCAGAAAGAATGAAGGGATGGAGCCAAAGCAAAAACAATACCTAGCTGTGGATGTGACTGGTGATAGAAGCAAGGTCCGATGCTGTAAAGAGCAATATTTCATAGAAATTTAGAATGTTAGCTCCATGAATCAAGGCAAATTGTAAGTGTTCAAACAGGAGATGGCAAGAGTGAAAGTTGACATTCTAGGAATCGGCGAACTGAAATGGACTGGAATGGGTGAATTTAACTCAGATGACCATTATATCTACTACTGCAGGCAGGAATCCCTCAGAAGAAATGGAGTAGCCATCATGGTCAACAAAAGAGTCCGAAAGGCAGTACTTGGATGCAATCTCAAAAACGACAGAATGATCTCTGTTC
>NW_011494690.1:187882-192672 GCF_000754665.1 Bison bison bison | reverse complement strand
CCAGAGGGAGGTATGGGGAGGGAGGAGGGAGGAGGGTCCAGGATGGGGAACACATGTATACCTGTGGCGGATTCATTTTGATATTTGGCAAAACTAATACAATTATATAAAGTTTAAAAAAAAATATTCCAAGGCCAAAAAAAAAAAAAAAAAAAAAAAAAGAACAGAAAACATGTTTTAAAGTCATGTCAGTGATCAGAAGAGTTGGAGATGATTTGTCAATGACATTCAACTGCCTGTTTCATGGCAATTAGGGGCTTCCCAGGTGATACTGGTCTTAAACAATCTGTCTGCCAATCAGGAGATGCAAGAGATGAGGGTTCAATTCCTGGGTTCAGTCCTGGAGCAGGGAATGGCAACCCACTACAGTATTTTTGCCTGGAAAATTCCACGAACAGAGGAACCTGGCAGGCTACAGTACATGAAACTGCTGAGTCGGATACAACTCAGTGACTTTCACTTTCATGGCAATCAGTCTAAACCCACAGTCTCACAGTATCTAATATATATATATATATATAAAATCAAGCCTTTTCTATTTGAGTAGGGGTTCCTAAGTGTTATAACTTGAAGAATATTAATTAGACCCTGCTACTTCATTATCTGTACACTGAGTATCTAAAATTCCATCATTAAAAGTGTTTCTCTTTTCTTAAGGCCCCCCCCCAAAAAAAAAGTTAAAACAAGGTAGAATAAACCAAACAAACCAAGCAACAAATAGCTCACCAGTTTAATCCAAGAGTCTTTTATGCAAGTGGTATTAGAAAAATATCAAAATGTTGCTAAGAATATTTTTTTATATTAAATATAGGTTGGGTTTCTCTTCATGTGACTGGGAAAAATAGAGCTTTCTACTTCTACAATATAATTCATCCCAGGTTCTAGGAATTCTGAAATTTAATGGTAGTTTTTTTTATATAATTTAAAACTGCCATCTGCTAATTTAATTTTCATTTTCACTTTATTTTTTTATTTTTTTAAAAAATTTTATTTTATTTTTAAACTTTACAATATTGTATTAGTTTTGCCAAATATCGAAATGAATCTGCCACAGGTATACCCACGTTCCCCATCCTGAACCCTCCTCCCTCCTCCCTCCCCTACCCTCCCTCTGGGTTGTCCCAGTGCACCAGCCCCAAGCATCCAATACTGTGCATCGAACCTGGACTGGCGACTCGTTTCATACATGATATTATACATGCTTCAACCCACCCTCTCCCTCTCCCACAGAGTCCATAAGACTGATCTATACATTGGTGTCTCTTTCGCTGTCTCGTACACAGGGTTATTGTTACCATCTTTCTAAATTCCATATATATGCGTTAGTATACTGTATTGGTGTTTTTCCTTCTGGCTTACTTCACTCTGTATAATAGGTTCCAGTTTCATCCACCTCATTAGAACTGATTCAAATGTATTCTTTTCAATGGCTGAGTAATACTCCATTGTGTATATGTACCACAGCTTTCTTATCCATTCATCTGCTGATGGGTATCTAGGTTGCTTCCATGTCCTGGCTATTATAAACAGTGCTGCAGTGAACATTGGGGTACACGTGTCTCTTTCCCTTCTGGTTTCCTCAGTGTGTATGCCCAGCAGTGGGATTGCTGGATCATAAGGCAGTTCTATTTCCAGTTTTTTAAGGAATCTCCACTATGTTCTCCATAGTGGCTGTACTAGTTTGCATTCCCACCAACAGTGTAAGAGGGTTCCCTTTTCTCCACACCCTCTCCAGCATTTATTGCTTGTAGACTTATGGATTGCAGTCATTCTGACTGGCGTGAAATGGTACCTCATAATGGTTTTGATTTGCATTTCTCTGATAATGAGTGATGTTGAGCATCTTTTCATGTGTTTGGTAGCCATCTGTATGTCTTCTTGCTTTTAAAATAGTTGCCTTATTAATGGTTCTGATTTTATAAATTTATAGTCAGTATCTTTCTGTTAAGAACTGTCTAGCATGGCAGCCTTCTCCTTCTAATTAAGGATCACAAAAAATCTCTTATCAATCCCTACTTACTCCAAGAAATTATTGGTCACAGAAACATTCACGCCCTAACATTGAATCATCTTTTCTTTTTTGACATGCTAGCAGACTGGCCCCTTTACAGTCTACGAAAGACTGTCAAACATATCTGAATATCAATTAGAAAATCTCCCCACTTGTAAATATTGCCAGAATGCTCACAAATCACAGACTGTCTCAGTAATTCCTATTCTTGCTGCATAAAATCTCTTCTCTTTTCTAACATCATTGACCTTGCTGAAAGAAAAGTGATGTAGGTGGCTACTTCTTTTCCACTGCAGGTTTATGAATCAACAGCATTAATTTTGTCTCATACATAGCTTTGTCTATGGAACTTATATGTTATGGGGCAAATCAGTTGGATTGCAGGAGTCAACATATTGGAAATCTTTGTAGGAAATAAGAGAGATAGTCATAATGAATGAACTGAAAGAATTGTATAAAATATATAATGTTGTACATGGCATTTGTAGGTGATGAACTGAGTGTACTATGCAATAAAGCAAGAATCAGTGGGAGCCCGGGTTAAAAAAAAAGAGTTTCTGATTTTCTTTTCCAGGTCAATGATTTTTTTAAAAATAAGAAATAAGTTTCCTTTAAAAGAAGTTAAATGGTGAAGATTACATATAAGATTACATGTTTTTGAATCCTCAGTCTTGACTCAACATATCTTATCTGAGTTAAATTATGCAAATTAACCACAATTTCTATACTTGGTTTTTCTCATCTCTAAAATTAGGACAAAATAGCTTTTCTTCCCATATAAAATTGTGGCCTGGATTATAGACGGTGATACTTAAGTAAATCATGTATAATTGTATCAACATGTAGGAATTAATCACTAATTAGCAATGATGATGATAATGATGATTCTATGAAAATTTGATTTTAAATATAAAGGGTAAAGTAAGCATCATTAAGATAATCTCTATTGTTATTAATAAAAGTGATAAATTATTGATTTATGGTTCTAGATTTCATTTGATAAATCAAAATTAATTTGGATTCTATATAGACTGAAAAGATTCAAGTTTACAATTTAGATACTCACCTATAATTTATAATCTAATTTAATTCAGTCAGTAGTTAAATCATATAAATTCTTGTCTTTATAATGGTGCTATAAACTATTTATTTTTATGATTTATCTGTTTCTACTCATGAGAACAAATATGGGATATTATTCAGCTTTTATGTATTTTATTTAATTAAAATTAAATTGGCTTCTTTGTTACTTTTTAAAAGTGTGTAATTTAACATTAACTTTCCTCAAAATCTTGACATATGCAAGTTTTCATGTCTTCTTTCATCTTGAAATGTTCTCAGCTTAAGTAATGATCTCATCCTTTTTACTGAGTTTATGACTGATTATAATTCCTTGAGGATTTAAAAAAAAGGTTAACATTTTTTATATCCAATATGAAGTATGTTACTTTCACTTTACCATTAACATAAGAAATAGCTCTTTAAGTCAAGAAAGATAATAATTTTTCACTAATCTCCATAGGGGTACCAAGTAAGATCAACAAAGAACATTATGTTTCATTTTACACTGGAGATCCTTGAAAGGTGCATAGTTAAATGTCATCCTTTTGTAAGTAAATCATTCACAGTTTGGGAAGACAGCTTAGAGCTTCTTAAGCATGATTTACTGCCAAGACCTCTACAGTTTTTAAGGAGTCAAACCAAAAGCATAGTGTATTAATACATTTTATCAGTACAGTCTTATACTAAAAGTTTGCAAAAAGAGTTTGGAGACATATAAAATGAAACAAATTTTTAAAATTTGTCCTAACGTTACCTCTCTGAGACACAAATCAATCTAATTATAAACCTAAAATTACAGATGAAACCAAAATGCTTTATGTTCATACAATATAAAAATTCATATTCTCCATTTTAAACTCATGTAAAATGAATTGATTTATTCTTTTGACAAATTTTATAACTTTATTGAGATGTCATTCAGTAAAATTACATCTCTTTTCAAGTATACAATTCAGTGTTTTTTAAATTTTATTCATGTAATTATATAAATATTAAAATGGCAATCCACTCCAGTACTATTGCCTGGAAAATCCCATGGACGGAGGAGCCTGATAGACTACAGTCCACTGGGTTGTGAAGAATCAGATACGACTGAGCAATTTCACTCACTCACTTTACTCACCACTATTTAATTCCAGAAATCACACCGAAAGAAAGTTGTATCAAGAAGCAATCTTGAGAGTTATAAATAAGACTGCTTTTTATAAGTAAATACCAGTACAGTAGTACCAGATATTAAAATTTTGAAATGCCTTTGTACCAGGTGGTACCAATGTCTGCTCCAAGTGCCTAGAATTCTTCCTAACCTTTTCTGAGTATCCTTGGGCCTCTGCATGGCTCAGAAACAGAAGATTGGAATCTGGTAAAAGAAGCATCTAGACTATTACAACAAACTTCTACTGCACACAAGTGAAGCCAGTAGTATTTTTATCGATTAGTAACAATGGTAAATGATATTAGTTATTTCTATCTCATCAAGTAGAGAATTATATCTTCACCAAGATTGCCAGGAGAAATATCAATAACCTCAGATATGCAGGTGACACCACCCATATGGCAGAAAGTGAAGAAGAACTAAAGAGCCTCTTGATGAAAGTGAAAGTGGAGAGTGAAAAAGTTGGCTTAAAGGTCAACATTCAGAAAACGAAGATCATGGCATCCAGTCCCACCACTTCATGGAAAATAGATGGGGAAACAGTGGAAACAGTGTCAGACT
>NW_011494690.1:187650-187782 GCF_000754665.1 Bison bison bison | reverse complement strand
GGGCAGGAGGAGAAGGGGACGCCAGAGGATGAGATGGCTGGAGTGGCATCACTGACTCAATGGACGTGAGTCTGGGTGAATTCCTGGAGTTGATGATGGACAGGGAGGCCTGGCGTGCTGTGATTCATGGGA
>NW_011494690.1:169260-187343 GCF_000754665.1 Bison bison bison | reverse complement strand
TGCAAAGAGTCGGACATGACTGAGCAACTGAACTGAACTGAACTGAACTGAACTCAGGCCTCCCTGTCCATCACCAACTCCCAGAGTTCACCCAGACTCATGTCCATCGAGTCAGTGATGCCATCCAGCCATCACATCCTCTGTCGTACCCTTCTCCTCCTGCCCCCAATTCCTCCCAGCATCAGAGTCTTTTCCAATGAGTCAACTCTTCGCATCAGGTGGCCAAAGTATTGGAGTTTCAGCTTTAGCATCAGGCCTTCCAAAGAACACCTAGGACTGATCTCCTTTAGAATGGACTTGTTGGATCTCCTTGCAGTCCTAGGGACTCTCAAGAGTCTTCTCCAACACCACACTTCAAAAGCATCAATTCTTCGGTGCTCAGACTTCTTCACATTCCAACTCTCACATCCATATATGATCACTGGAAAAACCATAGCCTTAACTAGGTGGACCTTTGTTGGCAAAGTAATGTCTCTGCTTTTACCATCTATCAAAATGAATCAGAATATCTCAATAGGCCTATGACTAGGAATTACTGACCGTGAACTTCCTATAAAGAAAAATCCAGGTAGAGATGGTTTCATTGGTGATTTCTACCATGTGTTAAGGAAAAATTAGCACAGTCATTCCAAACCTCTTCCAAAATTAGTGGAAAAGGGGATATTAAAAACTCATTCTATAAGGCATATTACCTTACTATTTAAACAAGATAAAGAATTACAAGAAAGCTACAGACCAGTATAACTCATACCTACAGATAGAAAAATTCTTCACAAACTTTAGCAAACCCAAACCAGAAACAAACAAACAAAAAAAATTATACACTACAGTCAAGTGAGATTTATCCCAGGAATTCAAGGTTACGTTAAAATAGGAAAATCAACTGATAAACTATATTAGTATAATAAGGGCAAAAATGATCTGGCTATCCCAATACATGCCTTAAAAGCATTTGACAAAATTCAGTATCCTTGCATGGTAAAAAATACTTAACAAACTAAGAAGAATAAAGAATTTCCTCAACCCGATGAAGGCCATATACTAAAATCTCATAGCTGACATACTTAATGGTGAAAGACTAGATGGTTTTCCATTAGAATCAAGATGTCTGCTGTC
Organism: Bison bison bison; assembly: GCF_000754665.1. Taxonomy (NCBI): domain Eukaryota; kingdom Metazoa; phylum Chordata; class Mammalia; order Artiodactyla; family Bovidae; genus Bison; species Bison bison. The sequence goes on along the minus strand of NW_011494690.1, from coordinate 186,227 downwards.
ACAAAAATAGAAGACTGATGAGAGAAGCACGAGTGATGGGAGGAAGGGGTTACGAGGTAAGGAATGTAGGCGATCTACAGAAAGTCAAGGAGAACAGGAAAGGCAAGGAGACAGTTCCTCCCCTAGAGATTCCCAGAATAACCAGGCTTGTTGCTTCCTTTATTTAGTCCAATTAAACTGATGTGGGGCTTCTGAACTCTGGACTGTAAGATATTAATGTGTTCTTTTAAGCCACAAGTTTATACTAATTTGGTACAACATCACAGGAAATTAATGTGTTCCATAACAGTATATCCCACTGAGATTCAAAATATGAATATTTTAAATGACCAGCCACAGCTGCAAGAATGTCATGGTATGAGAATGTAAGCTGGAAGAAAAGAGGAATGATAAAGGAAGCCTCCATAGTCCTATTTCCAAAGAGCCTATATGTCATCACCATGTACTCCAGAACAGATTATGAGCATCTGGAGAAATTGGACAGAGGAACCACTAGTTGAGATTTACAGGGAGTGCCTGGGAAGCACAGGAAGGTCTCTTGTGGTTTGAGCCATCTTAGAATCTAATTAACAGACCTAAGGCATCATTCAAGGATGAGGCTCTACACTAAGCAGAGACTGTCGAGTGGAATCCAAACGAACAAGACAGGGATGATAGATGAAATGAAAAGGCTGGGTTCAGATGAAACAAGGAGATCTCAGAAAGCAAGAAACTGTCGGTTTATGATTTTGAGAACAAAACAGAACAGAATAGGAAGCTTAAAAAAATTGACCTCATATTCAGGTAAATATGAACACCACTTCATGATATTAAAGATTGGAAATAATGGCTTATGTGTTTTAAAATAAGGCATACATTTACTTTTAATATATATTTGGAAATATTTAACAAATATGATATATGGAATTTGTTTCAGAATAATCTAGTGTTAAAATGGGGAAAATGACAGATGTTTTGTATGGATGTGTGTACGTGTGTATGTATGTGTGTGTAGAGGAAGTTTGGCTTTGGATTGATGAATTTTGGGTATGTGAAAATTTCATTATACTATTCTTTCTACCTTTTAGAATATTTATTTATTTATTTATTTATTGGCTGCACTGGGTCCTGATTGCTGCATGGATTTTCTCTAGTTGTGGTGACCTGGGGCTACTCTCTTGCAGTGCACAGGCTTCTCATTGTGGCGCATGGGCTTTTCATTGTGATGGCTTCGCTTGTTGCGGTTCATGGGCTCTAGAACGTTGGCTCAGTACTGGTGCATGGACTTAGCAGCTCCCAGCCATGTGGGATCTTCCTGGATCAGGGATTGAACCAGTATCCCTTGATTTGCAGGGTGGATTCCTAACCAAAGGACCACCAGGGAAGTCCAATTTTTTTTTTCTTCTACTTCTTATATGTCTAAAATTTCCCTGGTAAAGAAGTTTAAAAAGAAAGGAAAACTGGAAAGTCCTACTGTGCTAGCTGGACAGTGATAGCCAGGTTGTCTAAACTAAACCCTCACATGTTCATTTGCATCTTCTACCATCAATTATTTTTAATATCTAATTGTGAACAGCAACCATAAATGATCTCAAAACAGCACATATTTTACTTCCATTGTGTAATTAAGGCAATAGATCTTTTTCTATTTTCATATTTCTATTACATATCTGATTTCCCTAAAAGCAATTGTGGTACTGATCACTTTATTTCTATTAAATAAGATGTCACTTTGATAAACCAATATGACATGACAATGTTCAACCACAGAATGAATAGTAAGAAGGGTTGACCTCTCCACAGAAAAGCAGTTTTAATTAATTTAAAACCCTCAGATGAAAAATATGATCCTGTCTACTCGATGTCAAAGCAAGCAATACAGTTATTCAATTGTTTTCCTTTTTAAGACACCAAACTTACATATGCATGCTCAGCAATTTTTTTTTTCTATTTCTGATATTGTGTCATTGTATGGGTCACATAACGGAAATATTTTTAAATGCTCTCTGTGGCAAAGAAAGGACCATCAACCACCTGATGGGATACATAAGTATTTAAATATGTGCATTATTTTTGAAAATGGGATATAGTAATTTTCAAATTTGTACATAAAACTAATAAAGAGGTATGTTATATACCTGTTATATACATGCTAAATTAAAAGTCACATCTGGTCTTCACAAAGCAAACTTTTCATCAGCGTCAAAATAACCTGTTCCTCTGAACTGTTAACATGAAGGATTATGGATAATGGAAATGAGTGTCTTACCTTAAAATAAAATTTCTTCCATAGTCAAATTTAAGTAAAAGCAGTATATCTTTATGAGAAGGTAAAAAGAAGCCACAGACTAGGAGGCAATCTTTGCAAAAAATGTATCTGATTCAGGACTGATATTCAAAATATACAAATAATCTTTAAAACATTAAGAAAATACACAACCCAGTTTTTAAAATGAACAAAATATGTGAAAGAGACATCTCCCTGAATGTAACATATGGAAGGCAAGTAAGCATAGGAAAAGAAGTTCAATATCATATATTAATAGGGGCTTGCAAATTAAAGCAAGACACCACTGCTGCTGCTGCTGCTAAGTCGCATCAGTCATGTTTGACTCTGTGACCCCAGAGATGGCAGCCCACCAGGCTCCCCCATCCCTGGGATTCTCCAAGCAAGAACACTGAAGTGGACATCATAAGAAATGCTGGGCTGGAGGAAGCACAAGCTGGAATCAAGATTTCCAGGAGAAATATCAATAACCTCAGATATGCAGGTGACACCACCCATATGGCAGAAAGTGAAGAAGAACTAAAGAGCCTCTTGATGAAAGTGAGAGAGTGAAAAAGTTGGCTTAAAGCTCAACATTCAGAAAACTAAGATCATGGCATCTGGTCCCATCACTTCATGGCAAATAGATGGGGAAACAGTGGAAACAGTGTCAGACTTTATTTTTCTTGGCGCCAAAATCACTGCAGATGGTGACTGCAGCCATGAAATTAAAAGACACTCCTTGGAAGGAAAGATATGACCCACCTAGACAGCATATTAAAAAGCAGAGACATTACTTTGCTAACAAAGGTTCATCTAGTCAAGGCTATGGTTTCTCCTGTGGTCATGTATGGATGTGAGAGTTGGACAATAAAGAAAGCTTAGCACTGAAGAATTGATGCTTTTGAAGTGTGGTGTTGGAGAAGACTCTTGAGAGTCCCTTGGATTGCAAGGAGATCCAACCAGTCCATCTTAAAGGAGATCAGTCCTGGGTGTTCACTGGGAAGACTGATGTTGAAGCTGAAACTCCAATACTTTGGCCACCTGATGAGATAAGCTGACTCATTTGAAAAGACCCTGATGCTGGGAAAGATTGAGGGCAGGAGGAGAAAGGGATGACAGAGGATGAGATGGCTGGATGGCATCACTGACACAATGGACATGGGTCCGGGAGTTGGTGATGGACAGGGAGGCCTGGTGTACTGTGGTTCATGGGGTAGCAAAGAGTTGGACACGATTGAGCGACTGAAGTGAACTGAACACACCTATTAGTCAACTTTTTTTTTTTTCATTTTTTATTGCTGCTGCTGCTGCTAAGTCACTTCAGTCATGTCCGACTCTGTGTGACCCCAGAGACGGCAGCCCACCAGGCTCCACCATCCATGGGATTTTCCAGGCAAGAGTACTGGAGTGGGGTGCCATTGCCTTCTCCAATTAACACCAAACTCCTAATTTATTCTTCCCCCACCCCATTCCTGTTGGTAACCATACATTTGATTTCTATGTCTGTGAATCTATTTCTGTTTTGTAAATAAGTTCATCTGTATCATTGTCTTTAGATTCCACATGTAAATGCTATCATGTGATATTTGTCTTTCTCTGACTATATTTAATATGATAATCTCTAGGTCCATACCTGTTGCTGCAAAGGGCTTTATTTCATTCTTTTTTATACTTGGGTAATATTCCATTGTATATTTCTATACCACATCTTCTTTATCCATTCATCTATTAGAATGACTGAAAGCAAAACACTGACAACACTAAATACTGTTGAGCTTGTAGAGCAACAGGAACTCTCATTAATTGCTGGTAGGAATGCAGAATACTGCAGCTACTTGGGAAGACAGCCTCGCAGTTCCTTGCAAAGCTAAATGTCCTGTTACCATACAACCCAGTAATTGCACTCTTTGGTATTTACCCAAGTGTATTGAGTATCCATGACCACAGAAAAGGCCACATATGAATGTTTCACAGGAGCCTTATTAATAATTTCCAAATCTTGGAACGAACCAAGATACTCTTCAACAGGTGAACAAATGTGGTAGTAGTATAGTGGAAAATTATAATTTAGAGATAACAAAGAAATGTTCTCAAAAACCAAACCAACATGGAATTCAGTTCAGTTCAGTTCAGTTCAGTCACCTAGTCATGTCCTACTCTTTTCGACCCCATGAATCACAGCATGCCAGGCCTCCCTGTCTATCACCAACTCCCGGAGTTCACTCAGACTCACGTCCATTGAGTCAGTGATGCCATCCAGCCATCTCAACCTCTGGCGTCCCCTTCTCCTTCTTCCCCCAATCCCTTCCAGCATCAGAGTCTTTTCCAATGAGTCAACTCTTCGCATGAGGTGGCCAAAGTACTGGAGTTTCAGCTTTAGCATCATTCCTTCCAAAGAAATCCCAGGGTTGATCTCCTTCAGAATGGACTGGTTGGATCTCCTTGCAGTCCAAGGGACTCTCAAGAGTCTTCTCCAACACCACAGTTCAAAAGCATCAATTCTTCAGTGCTCAGCCTTCTTCACAGTCCAACTCTCACATCCATACATGACCACAGGAAAAACCATAGCCTTGACTAGCCGGACCTTTGTTGGCAAAGGAATGTCTCTGCTTTTGAATATGCTATCTAGGTGGGTCATAACTTTCCTTCCAAGGAGTAAGCATCTTTTAATTTCATGGCTGCAGTCTTGTGTATTTCTAAGTGAAGGTAATTGGTTTAAAAAGGCTACATACTGTGTGATTTCAATTATATGACACTCTGAAAAGGCAAAACTATGGAGAGAGTAAAGAGAATAGGGGCTTTAGGGGTTGGGTGATCCCACGGAGGATAGGAGATCTGTAAGGTAGTGAAACTACTATCCTGTATGATACTGTAATGGTGGAGGCATGTCATTAAACATTCATCAAAAGCCATAGGATGTACAACACAAGGAGTAAAATGTAAATTGAGGGATTAACTTAATAACAGTATATCAATATTGGCTCATCTACTGTAACAAATGTATTATACTAGTGGGAAAAGTTAAATAATAGGGGAAGCTAAGTGGGAAGTGGAGGACGTGGGAATTTCTCTGTACTTTCCACTCATTCCACTCATTTTTGCTCTAAAATGAAATGTAAAACTACTCTAAAAAATCTATTCATTAAGAAAGAATAATGAAGAGTATTTATTGACACCCAAACTGTAAGGGTCAAGGAAGGGGGCGGATATTAAGTAGTCTCACTTGTTTTTGTATGCCACGATAACAAATAAAGCCACACAGTCCTTGTATTGTGTTACAAACTGACTTAACAGATATCCCTAGATTATAACATTTAAAACGGAGATGTTTTTGTTTGTTTCAAATGGGATGCACTATATTGTGAACTGAAAATAACTAAGACTTGAGTCAACTTACTCCATTAATGGAAGTATTTTGAAGGTGAACAAAATTAAGGAGATAAAATATCTTAAATTGTTCAAGGAGATAAAGCTCTTGCTTTCTTTTCATGAAAAACATCAATCAAAATGTGGTAAAGAGGGAAACTTTATAACATCAAAGTTGTTTATAAAATCAAAGAAACACTATGTTTCAATATGTTTGTACTGTTACTGAATCCCAAAATATTTCTTTGATATGGCCATCGTTAATCATGGCCTTCAATACAGCTTTATCATTGTTGAATAATAATTTAGATTTGTATTATGTGAAATGTTTTGTCAATTGAGTCAAGTACAGAAATTCAAAGACTGTCTTGATCTGCAGATATTGGAAAATTATAAGTGACATCTCCCATGAAATTTTAAAGAATGCTTTCTTTGAGTATTATCTAAGAAAAAAAATAACAATATGCAGAGCACACTTTCTTCCAGAAAACACGCTCATAAATCATACAGTGTAGAATATAAGCACCTTTTCCAATTTCTCAATGCTGGTATTAACATTTCTATAACATTTTCATCTCTAAAGAAATTATACATTGATATTTTAACAATTTAAAACCATTACACAGTTTCAGTTACTATCTAGCCTGTGACTACCTCTCACATATGTAGAATATTTGAGCATTTTATAGACTGTGAAGTTTTGTATTACACAGATAAGTAAAAGATAGGTTGAAGAGTTAAAACTGAGATTAATCAGTATTAGTGTTTGTCTGTTAATGTTTCAACAACTATAATAAAGTTATGAATAACTCAATTTTCTTGCACTGAATGCACATTTAGTACTTTTTTAAAAATTTTAATTTCTTTGTGGCAGTCTGTTATCTGCTGTATATTGTAAGAATCCAGAGGCAGGGGGCATGTATAAATTACATTGTGTTACATCATTTGACATATTCTGTGAATATTAAGTTATTATTAAATGTTGATTAAGTGAATAGTGTTTCATAAGATGACTCACAAACAGGAATCAAGGTTTCTGGGAGAAATATCTACAATCTCAGATATGCACATGATACCACTCTAATGGCAGTAATCAGAAAGAAACTAAAGAGCCTCTGGACGAGGATGAAAGAGGAGACTGAAAAAGCTGGCTTAAAACTCAACATTCAAAAAATTAAGATCATGGCATCTGGGTCCATCACTTCATGGCAAATAGATGGGGGCAAAGTGGAAACAGGGACAGACTTTATTTTATGGGGCTCCAAAATCACTGTGGAATGTGACTACAGCCATGAAATTGAAAGACACTTGCTCCTTGGAAGAAAAGCTGTGACCAACCTGCTGCTGCTGCTGAGTTGCTTCAGTCGTGTCCGACTCTGTGTGACCCCATAGACGGCAGCCCACCAGGCTCCCCCATCCCTGGGACTGACCAACCTGGACAGTGTATTAAAAAGGAGAGGCACCACTTTGCTGACAAAGGTCTGTCTAGTCAAAGCTATGGTTTTTCCAGTAGTCATGTATAGATGTGAGAAGTGGACCATAAAGAAGGCTGAGTGCTGAAAATGTGATGTTTTTGGATTGTGGTGCTGGAGAATACTCTTGAGAGTCCTTTGGGGTTCAAGGAGATCAAACCAGTCAGTCCTAAAGGAAATCAACCCTAAATATTCATTGGAAGGAATGATGCTCAAGCTGAAGCTCCAATACTTTGACCACCTGATGTGAAGAGCTGACTCATTGGGAAAAAACCCTGATGCTTGGGAAAGATTGAGAGCAGATGGAGAAGGGAGTGACAGAGGATGAGACGGTTAGATGGCATCATCCGCACAGTGGACATGAGTTTGAACAAACCCTGGAAGATAGTGAAGGCCAGGTAAGTCTAGTATGCTACAGTCTATGGGTTCTCAGAGTCAGACACAACATAGCAACTGAACAAGAACAACAAAAAACTTGTTCACAGTTTTTGTTTTCTTCTTTCTCACCTTGTATTCCTTTATTTTCCTTCAGTGGAAGTATTTATATTTTTCCTGAAACAATGACTTTAAAAGAAAGATGTGTTATAAATGTAAGAATTTAAATTATTCTACTTTTTATTTCATCATAAATTTGTTTCTTGTTTATGTCTCCCAGGAGAAGGCAATGGCAACCCACTCCAGTACTCTTGCCTGGAAAATCCTAGGGATGACAGAGCCTGGTGGGCTGCCGTCTATGGGGTCACACAGAGTTGGACACGACTGAAGCAACTTTGCAGTAGCAGCAGCAATATATCTCCCAAAATGTTTGTATTAATATACATTCTACCAAAGATAAAATATATGAAATTATTGGCAGAAACCTTTGCAGTGAAAAATAATAAAGCTCCTAAAATATTTCAAGATATAGAGTTTCAGAAACCTAACACTTCCAGAAACTAGATAAATTACTATATTTTGGCAGATAATTTTCCTTATACTAACTTATTCCCTCACTTTCATGAATAACTATAAGTATTATTTTCAAAAGTCAGAATAATGAATTACTTTTTGTACAAAAATAAATTGCTATGTTATATAGTCTCCATATCCCATTCAGTTCAGTTCAGTTCAGTCGCTCAGTGGTGTCCAACTCTTTGCCACCCCATGAATCGCAGCACGCCAGGCCTCCCTGTCCATCACCAACTCCCAGAGTTCACTCAAACTCATGTCCATCGAGTCAGTGATGCCATCAAGCCATCTCATCCTCTGTCGTTCCCTTCTCCTCCTGCCCCTAATCCCTTCCAGCATCAGAGTCTTTTCCAATGAGTCAAGTCTTCACATCAGGTGGCTAAAGTATTGGAGTTTCAGCTTTAGCATCAGTCCTTCCAATGAACACTCAGGACTGATCTCCTTTCGGATGGACTGATTGGATCTCTTTGCAGTCCAAGGGACTCTCAAGAGTCTTTTCCAACACCACAGTTCAAAAGCATCAATTCTTTGGCTCTCAGCTTTCTTCACAGTCCAACTCTCACATCCATACATGACCACTGGAAAAACCATAGCCTTGACTAGATGGACCTTTGTTGGCAAAGTAATATCCCTACTTTTTAATATTTTATCTAGGTTGGTCATAACTTTCCTTCCAAGGAGTAAGTGAATTTCATGGCCATATCCCATTACCTGGCATTATTACAATGCTTTGGAGAAACTCACTTTATTCAACAGTACTTTTATGCATTTATTTTTTCAATTATTTAAAAAAATACATTGTGTGCATTTATTATGTACCACTGGGCTTCCCCAATGATTCAGTGAGTAAAGAATCCACCTGCAATGCAGGAGATACAGGAGACATGGGTTCTATCCCTGGGTTGGGATGATCCCCTGGAGGATGAAATGGCAACCTACTCCAGCATTCTCCCCTGAAAAACCCCATGAACAGAGAAGTCTGGTGGCCTATAGTTCACAGGGTGGCAAAGAGTTGGACACAACTGAGCCACTAAGCATGCATATACCTCACTTTTGGAAACATGATGAGAAAGTGATTGAGTAACAGAGAATTTTTTCTAGAACTTCCAGTTCAGTGGGAAACTCAAACAAATAAATTTCTTATTAAAATGTAGTGTGAAAATATGAAAAGAGGAAAATAACCTTTTCTTAGTAAAACAAGAGAGGTCTTCAAAGCTAACACACAAAGTGTAAATTGAAGTTGCCAGGAAAACAATAGTCTGAGTGTGTATTTAATGTTTGTGTCAATGTGTATGCGTGTGTGTCTGTTTGTGTTTGTGTTGTATGTATAGGAGGGGAGATGAATTCAAAACTCAGAAACAACAGTAACAAAAGATGAGCAATTGATAGAGTTTCAGATAAGACTGATTTAATTATTCTAAAATAAGCCTATTTTATTTTGGTTCTTGTAACTTTGCCTTTGAAGAGTCAGCTACTACCCTGGGAAGTATTCCTTCCTTATTAATCTGAGTCCACTGTAATGAATCATCTCAAGTACCTTGGTGCCCATGCAATTCCCAAAAAAAAGGCCTCAAAATTACTTCCATCCCACAAACTCTTCTTCAGTATCATTCTCTCACTCCCTTACAGAGAAATGCAATCTTTTTCTTAACTCCCTTGAATTTACACAGGTTCCGTGATTGCCTCGATTATTATGAATAATATGGGGCAGAAGTAAGACTGTGCTGGTTTGGGCCATAGTCTTTAACAAGTCTGTTGGCTTTCACTTCCTGTATTTGTAAGCCGGCTACTGCTAAGACGGGCAACTACTGTGATTACAGTGTTGTGAGGAGCCAGACTCATATGGAAGATGAGTCTTCATGTGGAGAGATTTAGAGAGACTGAAAGGGCCAATTGTGAGTGTATAGCTGTTCTGAAAGTTGACTCTCTGGACCAGGCCACCTCAGCTAATGCACTGTCTATAACGCATTAATGCTAGGCTAAACCCTTCCTACATTTCTGGTCTACAACATGGTGGAAAAAAAAAATTAAGTTGCTTTTTTTTTTATTATTATTATTATTGAGTTGTAAGTGATTTGTAATGTTAGAGCCTTTATGCTTTCAGGGGGTTTCTTACATAAAATTATATAAAGAAAACAAGCTACTTGAAATTTAAAGAAACACTTTAAGTTTTCTATTTGGCTATTAAAAGAGAGAGCGGGACTTCCCTGGTGGTCCAGTGGTTAAGACTCTGCACTGCGCTTCCTGTGCAGGGAATCAATCCTTGGTCAGGGAATTAAGATCCCTCACATGCTGGGACAGAAAAAAAAGAGAGAGAGACAGTACAGGGGTATGCACAAAATAAGTCGACATGAAAACACAAGCAGAGGCAGCCCTCTGCAAGGCAGGAGAGAGACCTTAGGAAAGGGGAACCTGCTGACAGTTTGGAATTCTAGCTTCCCCACTGTGAGAAATAAATTTCTATTGTTTAAGCAACTCACACTGTAGTATTTTGTCATGATAGCCTTAGCAAACTAATAAAAAAGTTAATATTTGTTAAATGCTCATCTTCTGCCAGAGTGTATACAAAGCATTTAACAGAGTTAATTTCATTGATTCCGTTTTTTTCTTTTTTTTTTCTTGAAGTACAGTGGATTTACAATATTATGTTAGTTTTATGTGTACAGCATAGTGAATCAGTATTTATGCAGATTAGACTCATTATAAGATATTATAAGATAATGGCTGTAATTCCCTGTGTTATACAGTATTTTCTTGTTGCTTATAGTAGGGTCATTGATATTTCATGAGGATTATGTCTCAGCTCTTTTATTGTTTATTTCAGATGAGAGGTGCTTGTATGACAAAGAATTATTGAAATCTGTACAAATTCTATATAACAGCGGTCCCCAACTTTTTGGTACGAGGGACTGCTTTCATAGGACAGGGGGAGCGGGGAGGGGGAGGGTGGGCATGGTTTCGGGATGACTCAAATGCATTACCTTTATTGTGCATTTTATTTCTACTATTATTACATTGTGATATATAATGAAACAATTGTACAACTCACCGTAATGCAGACTCAGTGGAAACCCAGGGCCTGTCTTCCTGTGAGTAGACAGTCCCATCTGGAGGTGATGGGAGGGCAGTGGGGAACAGCTGTAAATACAGATAAAGCTTAACTTGCTGCCTGCCCTCCTGCTTGCAGCCGAGTTCCTAATAGGCCACAGACTGGTACTGGCCCGTGGCCTAGGGTTTGGGATTCCTTGCTATATGTGATATAAAACATGCGGCAAAAAATTATTTTAATGTAAAGAGGGCAAGTGTGCAAAATTCTTCTGGGCCACTTTGAATCCACTGTCTTCTGGATTAATCTCAAATGTTTCTGAAAGGTCTTCACCAACCATAGGGCACACATTAAATCTCACACTTCACTTGAATTTTGTTTTCAGTCCTCAAGCAGGAAAAAAAAAAAAGGGCTTTTTAATGTTATTTGTGTACTTTCTGTTTATGAAAATACATTTTGTTTACCAAACACTTATATTTTTGACAGTATGTCTATGCTTTTAGGTTTTGAACATATATTTTGTATAAAGAAATAGAGAAGGCTTTTGGACTGAGGAAAAGAATGAATATTGGGTCTATCAAAGATCTGTAACTCCTGGGGTCACTTTCCCAGAAGTGGTTTCCATTTTTATGAGGTTTTCATGAATTTATAAAATATTAGGGTTAGATGGGAGATTAAGGGAATGATGTTTTATTGTTGATGTTTATTTTTCCCTGCCCAAGATATTCTTTAGTAGTCCTTTCTGAATATTTTATATTTTTCCTCCCTTGCTCAAGTGTTATTATCAGTGAAGGTATTCTTGGAATGCAAATGGCAAAATGTTCTGAACTATTGGCATGGATCACTGTGATTTAGTTTCGAGACAAAAAACAAAAAACACAACTCCCAACTACCTCCTCAAGTTCCCTATCACAGAATCATCTTAATTCTCTCATTAGATGAACTCAGTTTCTACACCTGGAATTGCTTTGTTTTCTATGATAATGCACCTAAGCTATTTTGTATTTATTCCTACGTTTCCTTCCTTCCAATTTCAAAAGATTCTAGGTCTTTATAAAGTATTGACCCATAGTGATTCCTTGTTCTTTACATTTTCAGAAGTTCTAGGGGCTGTTTTTCTGTAGCATAATAACATGTTCTATTTTTTTTTCCATCTTAAAACAAAATGAAATCTTTCTTAAATGTGCATTCCTTTTTTAAAATGACTGGGCTGTTCAAATCCACTAAAGCATTGCTACAAATCTTTGCTTTCCCTTCTTTATTCCAAACTCATTCCTTAATCCACTTGAATCTAGTTACTATTAAAATGACTAGACCACTAGTTGCTTCCTAATTACTCAGATTGATTGGCTCACTTTGTTGCCATTTTACCTGATCTAAGAAGTATTTGTCATTATTTATAATTTACTTTGGGCTTCCCTGTTGGCTCAGTCAATAAAGAATCCACCTGCTATGAAGGAGACCTCTTGGAATGCAGGAGATGCAGGTTTGATTCCTGGGTTGGGAGTATAGTTACTTTAAGGGACTGCATTTATAGACTTTATTTTTTCACTTAGCTACCATATTTCCTATATTTTAGTCTTGTTTTACTGCTCCTTCTTTTCTGTCTCCTGTTTTTCTCATGGCCACTTTTTACCTGCCTACATGTTTGGCAAGATAATGCAGAACGCAGTCAGTCAGTGCCCCTGTGTGCAGGATGTGGTGGAATGCAAGGGATAAAGGTAGAATTGTTTCCCCATGGGTTTCCCAAGTGGTGCTAGTGATAAAGAACCTACCTGTCAATGCAGGAGATGTAAGAGAGGCGGGTTTGATCCTGGGTCTGGAAGATCCCCTGGAGGAGGAAATGGCAACCCACTTCAGTATTCTTGCCTGGAGAATCCCATGGGCAGAGGAGTCAGGCAGGCTACAGTCCATAGGGTTGCAGAGTCAGACACGACTGAAAGGACACAGCACACAGCCTAAGGTCAAGAGTGGTTAACACAGCATATGAAATTCTGCTTGAACTTGTCTCACAACTTGTATTTCCCCATACCTCTTGTACAACTCTGTGTTCTATTAAAATTCTTAATGATTATTCCAAATACCTTAGTCTTTATGCCTTTTCAGTAGTTTAGAATTCTTCCTCTACCTGTCTTTTGATCCTAGCTTAGCTGTGTGTTTTCTATATAACTCTTTTGACCATTGCCCTTTTATGCAGAATCTGTACCTCTGTTGACCTCACAAGCTGCAGTTTTCTCTTATGCATTATCAGGTGTTTTTTTTTTTTTTTTTTGCTTCTTGAACCCTCTAGTATCATAAAAATCTGCCCCAGTAATATTCCATCTTAAGGCAACAAAAACAGGAATAGCAATGACAATAGTAACAGTAACCACTGAAACTATAAAACACATTTGCTCTCTGGATACCACAATCATTTCTATTACTTTATGATTTTATGCTTCCTCTTTACAGTAAAACTTCTCTAAAGATCTGTTAACCCATTTAATATACATCCCTCTAAAGAATGACTCATATCCTTACCCTTCCAAAACTACTTTTTTTAGATAAACCAAATGATTTTTATTATTTGATACAAGCATACAGTTAGTCTATTGAATTGCTATTGAAATTTGAAAATGCTTACTCACAGTTTTCTAGCTCACAATTTCTACACCTAGCTCATTTAGAAAACAGCTGCTAGAGCAGCACTCATCTGTGGATTCTTCTCCCTTGCTTCTGGCAGTCACTTTCTGTCTTCTGTCCTCTTGGCTTAGTGGTAGTAAAAGCTCTGTCACTGTTAGCTGTGGGTTCACGGAGCATCCACTGTGGTTTTCCTAAGCCCCACTTGCATATTTGTAATTAATCTCTATATGAACAAATGAACCCACCTTACTTGATCCTAGTGTGAGTGGGCTCTTTGTCTCCCATTGTGACTCTGACTGATCAGTGTTAAATGTCTTATCCTGGAATAAGATGTGACTGTGTGAATTTGGTGGGACGACAGGGGCAGGGCAAAGCTGTTGTAAAGGTTGGCAGAACTCTGCCAGGTCCAGGTCTAAAATACAGGGCAAATCTGCATTTCCTTGAGCTCTCTGTGTGTTGCTTCATTCACCATTCTCCTCCCATAGATTCTGTAACCATTTTCTGGTTTTCCTCTAGTTCAATGGCTACACCTTGTCAGTCTACTTCTATGAGCATCTCCTTTGTTTTATGTATTCCGAACAGAGTTTGATCTTCTCTTCTATACCTACCCCCACCCCCATGATTGCATATATTCTCAGATTGTGAAGACCATGTATATGGTGATAATGCCACAAACTTACATTTGCATTCCAGATCTCTATCAAGTTCCAAACAAATCTCTAATTTATAACTGTATACAGCCACTTAGAGGGCTTCCCACATGGTGCTAGTGGCAAAGAACCCACCTGCTAATGCAGGAGATGTTAGAGACACAGGTTCTATTCCTGTGTCAGGAAGATCCCCTGGAGGACAGCATGGCAACCCACTCCAGTATTCATGCCTGGAGAATCCCAAGGACAGAATAGCCTGGCAGGCTATTATGGTCCATAGGGTCACCAAGAGTGGGACACTGAAGCAACTTAGCATGCACAGACACATAGCCACTCAGATTGGTAAAGCCATCTTGAATTTACATGTGCAAAATAGAATTTCCCTCCAAATCTGCCCCTCACCTCAACCTCCTCGATTAATTAAGCATCCAATTCATACCAAAATATTGTTCCTCCTCTTTCCTCATTGCCTACATCCATCCTTCAATACACCCTAAAAGATCTGCAACTGAAATGTACTCAAGTCATCCTATCTCTCTTTATGTCTGACATCCAAGTTAAAGTCCTAGTCCTTAGTCATCTAATGTCATTTAATTCAATCTTCCTTGTTTCCATGTATTGCTATCAATTCCCAGTCCATATAGGAAGCCAGAGTGATATTTTTTGAACTATAACTGAGGTAAAGTCACTTCCCATTGTAAAAGTGTTATATGGCTTCACAGTGTATTAATGCTAAAAATAACCTAACTTATCATCAAATCTACCATCAACTACAAGACAGTCCTTAATTTTGCTTCTGACTATATCTTCATTATAATCTAATGCTAACATTTCCTCTTGTTTACTAACTCCAGCACCAGTAGCCTGCTTCTGTTACTCGAGCTTGCCTTCCTTCAGCCTTTTCCCTCCTACTTAGCCATAGACATTGTGATTGAAGCCACACAAGTGCTCTTATGCTAAAAAGTGAAACACATGCTGGTAACAAAGACCCATCTGCTGAGTTTGTTGGGGTGGGAAGATGATACGTCTGGAGCCTGATGATGCATGAGTCCTGCACTGCCTACCCCTGGCCCATGAGCAGAGGAGCCTGGGAGACTACAGTACATAGGGTTGCAAAGAGTCACTCATGACTGTAGAATGTACACACGCCTACCACTGGACTTGTTATATGAAATAGATAACACCTGTGTGTTTCCACCAATATTATTTGTAACTGAAGTAACAATAATAAAAACAATATATTTTGGTTTAACATATTTACACAGTTTTGACTGATAAATCTTCATTATGATGGTGTTATCTTACCTGCACTGCTGAAATTAATACAGCTTTTTGAGCTTCCTTTTGATAAGTTTTACATAGTGCAAATATTTTCACCAGATATGAGCCTGGAAAACTAGAGAACACAGGAATTTGGAGCATGCCCTACTGCCTAGAAGGAATAAGCCTCTTCTAAAGTCTTTCCCAAATTCTAAAAGGTCTTGTAGGTCTTCATAGAACCATTCAACTTCAGCTTCTTCAGCGTTATTGGCTGGGGCATAGACTTGGATTACTGTGATATTGAATGGTTTGCCTTGGAAACGAACAGAGATCATTCTGTTGTTTGAGATCAAATCAAATCCCTTATGATAATACAGTGGAAGTTAGAAATAGATTTAAAGGACTAGATCTGATAGATAGAGTGCCTGATGAACTATGGACGGAGGTTCGTGACATTGTACAGGAGACAGTGATCAAGACCATCCCCATGGAAAAGAAATGCAAAAAAGCAAAATGGCTGTCTGGGGAAACCTTAAAAATAGCTGGGAAAAGAAAAGAAGTGAAAAGAAAAGGAGAAAAGGAAAGATATAAACATCTGCATGCAGAGTTCCAAAGAATAGTAAGAAGAGATAAGAAAGCCTTCCTCAGTGATCAATGCAAAGAAATAGAGGAAAACAACAGAATGGGAAAGACTAGAGATCTCTTCAAGAAAATTAGAGATACCAAGGGAACATTTCATGCAAAGATGGGCTTGATAAAGGACAGAAATGGTATGGACCTAACAGAAGCAGAAGATATTAAGAAGAGGAGGCAAGAATACACAGAAGAACTGTACAAAAAAGACCTTCACGACCCAGATAATCACGATGGTGTGATCACTGACCTAGAGCCAGACATCCTGGAATGTGAAGTCAAGTGGGCCTTAGAAAGCATCACTACGAACAAAGCTAGTGGAGCTGATAGAATTCAGTTGAGCTAATTCAAATCCGGGAAGATGATGCTGTGAAAGTGCTGCACTCAATGTGCCAGCAAATTTGGAAAACTCAGCAGTGGCCACAGGACTGGAAAAGGTGTTTTCATTCCAATCTCAAAGAAAGGCAATGCCAAAGAATGCTCAAACTACTGCACAATTGCACTTATCTCACATGCTAGTAAAGTCATGCTCAAAATTCTCCAAGCCAGGCTTCAGCAATACATGAACCGTGAACTTCCAGATGTTCAAGCTGGTTTTAGAAAAAGCAGAGGAATCAGAGATCAAATTGCCAACATCTGTTGGATCACGGAAAAAGCAAGAGAGTTCCAGAAAAAAATCTATTTCTGCTTTATTGACTATGCCAAAGCTTTTGACTGTGTGG
>NW_011494690.1:145044-169160 GCF_000754665.1 Bison bison bison | reverse complement strand
AAGAGATGGAAATACCAGACCACCTGATCTGCCTCTTGAGAAACCTATATGCAGGTCAGGAAGCAACAGTTAGAACTGGACATGGAACAATAGACTGGTTCCAAATAGGAAAAGGAGTACGTCAAGGCTGTATATTGTCATGTTGCTTATTTAACTTATATGCAGAGTACATCATGAGAAATGCTGGGCTGAAAGAAGCACAAGCTGAAATCAATATTGCGGGGAGAAATATCAATAAGCTCAGATATGCAAATGACACCACCCTTATGGCAGAAAGTGAAGAGGAACTCAAAAGCCTCTTGATGAAGGTGGAAGTGGAGAGTGAAAAAGTTGGCTTAAGGCTCAACATTCAGAAAACGAAGATCATGGCATCCAGCCCCATAACTTCATGGGAAATAGACGGGGAAACAGTGTCAGACTTTATTTTTTTAGGCTCCAAAATCACTGCAGATGGTGATAGCAGCCATGAAATTAAAAGATGCTTACTCCTTGGAAGGAAAGTTATGACCAACCTAGACAACATATTCAAAAGCAGAGACATTACTTTGCCAACAAAGATTCATCTAGTCAAGGCTATGGTTTTTCCAGTGGTCATGTATGGATGTGAGAGTTGGACTGTGAAGTGAGCTGAGTGCTGAAGAATTGATGCTTTTGAACTGTGGTGTTGGAGAAGACTCTTGAGAGTCCCTTGGACTGCAAGGAGATCCAATCAGTCCATCCGAAAGGAGATCAGTCCTGGGTGTTCTTTGGAAGGAATGATGCTAAAGCTGAAACTCCAATACTTTGGCCACCTCATGCGAAGAGTTGACTCATTGGAAAAGACCCTGATGCTGGGAGGGATTGGGAGCAGGAGGAGAAGGGGACGCCAGAGGTTGAGATGGCTGGATGGCATCACTGACTCGATGGACGTCAGTTTGAGTGAACTTTGGGAATTGGTGATGTACAGGGAGGCCTGGCGTGCTGCAATTCATTGGGTTGCAAAGAGTTGGACATGGCTGAGTGACTGAACTGAACTGTAGTGAACTGAAAGTCTTTCCCATGATGAACAGGACTTTGTTAGGTAGAACTCTCTGGAAATCTTTCATGATGATTCTTTTCCTGTCTACTTACCTGTGCCACAGAGTCTTTCCTGACTTTAATAAGTGAGTACCTGGTGGGATAGCTGCAGATGAAACCAAAGAGGAACTTCCCCACTGGGCCACAAAACTGGCTCTGTGGATTTCTAAAGTTAATGTTAGTCTATATTCAGTCCCAGCAATTTCACAGTATCACCGTTTAAATGGCCTTCCAATTTATGGCTCAGGAACTTTTGTGTATAGATCTTTGTTGTCATTTTATACATTCACCTTTCTGTCCATATTACAGGGTGGCCATTTGTCCTGCATCTCAATTCTCTTGCAAGTCTAAATAAAATTATAGTGTTCCAATGTATTTAGTGTTTTTAGTGTTCTGTTGTTGTTGTTTTTTCTTTATAATTGAAGCAATGCTGTCCAATCTCTTTACATACCAGAGCAGAAACTGGAAGTCTGGAAGGCTGATTTTTAATATTTCAGCTTCAAAGAGGCCCATCAGTTTATTCATATTTTCTTTGCAAGAACTACTGACGTGGCCCTACCAAATACAAATGGGTCTGGAGCATATAGTCTCTGGTTAGGCAAATATTGGACTGGCCAAAAGTTTTTCTGATTTTTCTATAACACCTTATGAAAAAACCCAAATGAAGTTTTTGGTCAATCCAGTGTTTTCTCTGTGAGGAGGAAGTGCAGATTTGGGTGGCCAAATAGATTTTCAGTCACAGACCATATAAAGGAGAAAGGAAAAGTCTTTTCTAAATGCAGTGCCTCTGTGTTTAGATATATAGGAAAGTTACTGAGATTCTAAATTTTTCTCTTGTCTGTTTCAGTTCTTGTGTGGTTTTAGTCTTCTTTTTTCTAAAGATATCCTATCTGTCCTCTAATTTTTGACTTAAGTTTTATTTTTGTGCCTTCTTTGAATGTATATGATTACAATAGAGACTTTCTTTCCTTTATATCAGTGTCTACTGTAAAAAACCTGACATATTTTAAGAGCTTAATGAATATTTATTAAATAAATGAATAAAATAATACAACCAGATCATTTTGAGTATATTTTATTACATGTTATAAATACATTAATATAAAATCCTGACTTAACTTCCTATATTATAACTGAGATCAATTCATTGCAATTCAATACATGAAATATTACCATTCAGTATTAAGATGATTATGTTAAGTCTTTCTCAGAATTCAAAGTAATACCTATAAAGTTGGGCTTCCTAGGTGACTCTAGTTAAAGAACCCAGCTGCCAAGGCAGGAGATGTAAGAGATGCAAGTTTGATCCCTGGGCTGGGAAGATCCCCTGGAGAAGGAAATGGCATCCCATTCCGTTATTCTTGCCTGGCAAATAGCATGGACAGAGGAGCCTGGCTGGCTACAGTCCATGGGGTCATACATGACTGAAGCCACTTAGCACACATACATATAAGGTTAAGTTTGAAGAAATTGGAACTATGAACCACTATTGAAAATAAAATTCATAAATTGTCACTGGTTTGTGCATTAAAATAAATAATGCATCTTCCTTTAAATTTGTTAATGCATTCCTTTAACTTAAAATATGATATTCCATAGTTGCGTCTCTCTATATATACAGATGCATGGCTACTAAGGGTAAACAGTGTATTTCAATGCAAATCACACTGATTTACTGCCAACTAATGGGCAACTTTTAGATGAATAAGGCTATAAATGTTTGTAAACATTGGATTCCACATAACACGTCTCCTCAGGGAGCTGTTTCATGTTAATGAGCTTTATACTTTTGAATCTGTAATACACCAAAGAACACAAAGCAATAATGCTATCATCAAAGCATAATGTGGAGCAGTTCATTCTAACTTAGTGAAAAGGGTCTTTTCTGTATATACAAGGCTGGGTAAAGCAAACGAAATAAATTAACTTGGTGCTGGCCACAAATTATGTTGGATGATATAAGCACAGTGATATAATAAAACTGAATTATTATAACATTGTTATGCATTAGAATACATTTACATTTAACAGTGCCATATAGAAAGGACAATAGATTTGAACTCCAGTGATCTATTTTAGCCTCTACTTTTCTAGTTACTAAATCTGTGTTTCAAAGTATTGTACATAAATTCTGAGACCCAGTTTTCTTACTTATAAAATGTCAGTGTTATGCATTTATTATTTTGTTCTCCTTTCCCAGAAAATGTTGTAGATGGAAGGATTTCACATGTAGAAATAACCAGCAACTGTTGAAAATGCAGAATCTAATTAGAGAATTCAGAGTGCCAGTTGCAGAACTGGGACAGGCTCATAACTGAGGAGGTTAAAATGACAGCAGTCTGTGAAGTTTTCAACAGAAAATTCATAGACAGAAAAGAGTGAAGAGATAAGGACAGAACTTGAAACATTTCTCTCATCAACCTCTGTCATGAAATTCCATTTTGTATATCCAAATACCTACTGGCCATGTAAATGCAAATATAACACAGACACACAATAGACTCATAAGAGTGAAAGTATATTAAAATCATTAGAAACTTTCTAAGCTACATTTAAAAATTAAATTTTTGTTGGTTTCTATGATCATGAGATTATGACCATTAGCAGTGCATTATCTCCAGTTAGTTCCATAACTTTAGCAGTACCTACAGTGATGGTAAAGAACCATGGACATTTATCTTGATTTTATGTTTTATGTACTTTCCATTATTATCAAATTCCTATTATTTTTCAGTTCAGTTCAGTCGCTCAGTCATGTCCAGCTCTTTGTGTTTTCATGGACTGCAGCACGCCATGCTTCCCTGTCCATCATCAACTCCTGGAGCTTGCTCAAACTCATGTCCATGGAATTGATGATGCCATCCATCAACCTCTGGCATCATGATGCCAGATTCATATTCTGTCATGCTCTTCTCCTCCTGCCTTCAATCTTTCCTAGCATCAGGGTCTTTTCCAGTGAGTCAGTTCTTTGCATCAGGTAGTCAAAGTACTGGGGCTTCAGCTTCAGCATCAGTCCTTCCAATGAATATTCAGGACTGATTTCCTTTAGGATTGACTGGTTTGATCTCCTTGCAGTTCAAGGGACTCTCAAGAATTTTCTCTAATACCACTCTTCAAAAGCATCAATTATTTTAAGAAAAGCTAAATAATATATGAATAAATAGAATGCAATATTCATTTATTTGATATTAAGATGTATGACTGTAGGTATGTGTTATATATACTGAAATTTCATAGATTAAGCTTTTGTCATAAAGCAATTACTATTATGTATAAATGCCTAATGTATTCTAGATATTTTAAAAGATTTTATATCTTTACAAAAATATTTGAATTCATTATTCTAAATTTATAGGTTTTGACCTAAGATTATACAGGTTAGGTTAATTATTGTTGATCACATGGTCCTAATTTAGTTAATTTTTAAATTCAGGCAGTTTTACCTCAGAGAGAGCATACTTTATATCTATACAATAAAGCTTCCCATATGTATAGTCATTCATGGAAATAGTAGAATAATAATTATTACCTTTACATACACTTATACGAACACATTTTTATTTAGAAATCTGTCTTGATTCTCTAATGTACCTATATGAGAAAGTCAAAATACTTTTGCAGAAGCTAGTAACTGCATGAAATCTAAAAACTTAGCTTCTCTTACACTTTCTCCCTCATTGCTAACATGATTAGAACAACTTGTAATTCTTTTAAAATAATATTGAGGAAAGAAGAGAAAATAGTCACTTTAAGAGAAGAAAAAATAGTCAGGTTTAAGGTCATATATGATGCTACATCACAATCAAATACTCTTTTAATTCGTTTCTTCCTTTATATTTTCATAAAGATTTTACCTAACAATTCACATACTAATAAATTTTTCATGTAGTAATTTTTTTTTGCTTATTCCAGAATGAAAAGGAAAACCATTATCTATTGAATTTCAAGCTATGGTTAGTTATTCCCTCTATCATTTTACTCTATACACTAAATATTTATCTTTGATCTTACTAAAGCAAAGGATGCAGAAGAAGTAACAATGGAAAATACTTGTAGTCATAGTGACTTCTAGAAACCACTCTTTTACATATTGTTTTGGTATAAGCAGTGGTGAGATTTTACCTAATTGTGTGGTCCTCTATACTTTTATTTTTTACTCAAAAGTGAAAGTGAAAGTGAAAGTCGCTCAGTCAAGTCCAACTCTTTGTGACCCCATGGACTATATACAGTCAGTGGACTATACAGCCCAGTCCAGACTATGCAGTTCGTGGAATTCTCTAGGCCAGGATAGTGGAGTGGGTGGTCTTTCCCTCCTCCAGGGCATCTTCCCAGCCCAGGGATCGAATTCATGTCTCCCTCATTGCAGGAGGATTCTTCATCAGCTGAGCTACCAGGGAAGCCCCAAAGGAGCTTCCTTTTTGAGTTAAAGGAAAATCAGTAAAGTAATAACTCTCCCTGAAGAACAGAGGCAAAAACACTAGAAAAAAAGAAACTGAAGAAGACAAAGACTATATAGAAAAGGGAAGAGGAGGAAGTTAAGGAAAAAATGAGAAAAAATGAAGAAAAATAAAGAGTTGGAGGAGAAAGGAGGAATGGCAATAGCAGTAACAACAAAATGATTTATGTTTAATAAGAAAGTCACTGAGCTTTTCCAGTTCCAGTTCCAGTTCAGTCGCTCAGTCGTGTCCGATTCTTTGCAACCCGGTGAACCGCAGCATGCCAGGCCTCCCTGTCCATCACCATCTGCCAGAGTCTACCCAAACCCATGTCCATTGAGTTGGTGATGCCATCCAACCATCTTATCCTCTGTTGTCCCCTTCTCCTCCTGCCCTCAATCTTTCCCAGCATCAGAGTCTTTTCAAATGAGTCAGCTCTTCTCATCATGTGGCCAAAGTACTGGAGTTTCAGCTTCAAAATCAGTCCTTCACATGTTAACAAAATGGATTACAACTATATGTTTTTCTGAATATTCACTAAAATTTTTATAAATATGTTTTTTCTCCCTAACTACTGAATTCTCAATCTTCTGTCCATGCCTTCCAGTCATGAAACCTTACCTGAAGCCTGATGTAAAAGGAACCAAGTTGATGCAAGCCAGGCTTCTGTGGCATATACAGGTCAAACAGATGAAAAATGTGATGAATTCAGTACTTTTACTCCAAAGATTTTCATTTTAATTGAAGTATTTACCTGTGTACACATTAATACATAACTACTTTTTCATGTGTGGGTATACCAGCTTATTTGGAGTCATCTTAAATGGGTTTTGAAAAGCACTTAATGACCTTTAAAATTGTAAGGGCAAAAACAACAAATAATTCCAAATTGTAGAACACATAGTACCTCAACACTGTGCCCACTGTTGCAGGATAAAGATTAACAATGAGTCCACCTGAAACTTTTGTTTAAGAAATCGGTCAGTGCCGCATAAGAGGCTGATACATTTTCCTTTTTTCTGTTTATATTTCCTTGTCTTCTTCTTGGAAGGAATCATTCTTCTAACTTCAGTGAGAATCACTGCCCTAGTTTTCTTCATTGTTTTACTAGCGATACAGGAATTCAAATATGTAATTAATTTTTGAATGATATTTTAGTAGGCAGAATGATGCCCCTACCATGTGCTTAACCCTGGAACCTATAAACATGTTTCATTTCATGACATAGGGGAGATAAGGTTGCAGATGGAGTTAGCTTGGTTAATCAACAAACCTTACAGTTAGGATTTTATTCTGCATTATCAAGATGGGTCCCCTGAAATCATAAGGGCCATACGTGTGGAAGATGGAGGCAAAAATGGAGAATTAAAGAGATGGCAGCATGAGAAGAATGCAGCCTGACATAGGTAGCGCTGGGATGGAGGAAGGGGCCCACGAGCTAAGGAATGTGGTGACCTTTAGAAAATGGAAATGTCAAAGGAAGGAATACTCCTTTAGACCCTGCTAAAGGAATGCAGCCCTGTCAAACTTTTAGTTTTAGCCCATTGAGACCCATTTAGAACTCTTGACTTGATTCAGAACTGTAAGGTCTATTTATACTAACAAACATGTTTGTTACAATAATTAGTAATTTGTTACAATAGCAATAGAAATTTAACCAAATGATCTCTTATAAGGAAGTATGCATGATTCTATTATAAATAGAATTACATTATATCCATTCTACTGTAATTTGAAACTTAAGCTCAGCATTTTTGTGAGATTCAACCATATGGATGCTTGAGGCTATAGATTATTCATATTCATTACTGTGTAATTTCCCATTGTGTGAATACTCCACAATATATTTACTCATTCCAATATTAATAAAGCTTTGGGATTTTTCCATTTTTGAACTTTACAAAAAAATCGGACAAACCATTCTGCAAAAAAAGAAAAAGAAAAAAAAAAAAACCTCAAGGATTCCTTAGAGAAATGGTGATTCTAGAACCAAGGCAGGAAGTAGACAAGATGATACTGCAGTAGCTTGTAGTTCCAGTAAGGATTTATTTAAAAAAAATAAATACAGCAATGATGAGGTATGGCAAAGGAACTCGAAAACTAAATGAAAGAGCTCCCCATGGCTAATTCAGAAACAATCTGATTCTGATATAAACAAATAATTTTTTTAAATATATTAAATGAAGAAGAATTAGAAATAACCTATGGGGATATTCTGTCCTTCAAGAAGTAGGATTTAACTCCTTGCTCCTTGTTTCAGCTGTGCATGTTGAGTTTCTCCTTTTGAGTACAGTATGGAAATGACATAATATTACCTTTAGAAAGGAAAAATCTGACAAATACTACTTTGTCCAGGTGATTAAGTTCAATAAGTCAACTACAACACTGATGCCATGTTGATAGCATGTATCCTTGATATGTTATAATAAAACTTCACCTTCATCTATGATCCTCTGCTCTAAAACCAAAACCGTGAGAAAAGTATAACCACGAGAGAAATAAATAAGTCTAGTGATTCTGCCTACTTCCATTATGGTTGCTTTTCCTTTTAAAAGACAGTGCCCTTTCTGTAACAATCCTTATGCATGTATCAAGGGATAACTCAAAAATAAATCATTTTTGTTTGTTCTCAAAAAAAAAAAAATAAGTCTAATTTGAGGGATTTTCTACAAATACATGATCATTACTTCCCAAAATTGTCAAGGTCATTAAAACAGGAAACTTTAAGAAATTCTCAAAACCAAGGGGTGAATAAGGAGATATACTGACTAAGGTTATGTGATATCTTGGAGGGAGGTGTGACTCCTGAACCAGAAAAATACATTTAGGTTAACACTATGTGAATGGAAAGAAAATAAAGATGCTATCTAAAAGTAATGTATAAGTAGTTATTATGTTATTGATTATTCAATAACAAATGTACCTTAAGCAATAAAAACATACACCTTTTTAATATAAGGCATTAATAATAGGGAAAAGTGGGTGTGAGCTGCAAGGAAACTGTATTTTTCTATAAATTTAAAACTGTTCCAAAACAGTACAATTTGTTTATAAATCAGTCATCTTACTCCCATCTGCATTTTCATCTGTGTAATATATCAAATTTCTCATATATTTGTGTATATGCTTCTGAGGTCACTATGTTAAATTGATCATATGTCCATAAGAAAGCCAAAATCATATCCTCTTAATTACTATAAATTATAAGTGATGCTTGGTATTGGGTCTGACGAATTTTCTCACTTTGTAATTCTTACACATAGGGACTTGTGTATTCTGGCCCTTTGCATATTCATATAAATTTTTGAGACCCTCTTATACCAGGGTCCATAAAAAAATCATTTTTCAATTTTGATTTGAATTTTGTTGAATCTATAGTTCAGTTAGCAGAGAATTTACATTTTACCAGTATTATTTCCTTCTAAGAACTTGTAAGATGTTCTCTTGCCTGTTTAGGAGGTACTTTTTGTCTCATAGAGGTCTTATTTATGTTTTTATCATTTACTTCTTTTGTACTTCCTATGGGTATGCTGTTGTAAAATGGCATCCTTTTACACTAATTTTTAAAATATGTTTCATTGTTTGCAGAAATGGACCTTGTTTGCTGATTTTATATCCAACAAATTTGCTATGCTCATTTTAAAATATCTAATGAATGTATGTTTTCTTCTTTATTATGTTTATTTGATGAACTGCACTTAATGATTTTTTCTAATGTTTAAGCAGCCATGCATTCTTGGAATAACTCACATGGTAGTTCTATTACCCATTTTATACTTTGCTGATACTGCTTTGTTAAGAATAAGATTTTCCCATACACTTCATTAAGAACTTGACCTATAAGTAAGTTTATTCTCGTACTGTGTTTCTTATGTTTTGGTATTAAGGTTATAAGCATAGGGTATGAGTTGGGTAGAATCTCCACTGTGCCTTTACTCTGGAATAGTGTGTTTATGTTTATGTGTGTGTTTGCGTGTATGTATGTATGTGATTGGAAATAGAATTTCTAAGTAATAGTATTTAACTTTATTAATAGTTGGTCTCCAGAGTGGTTGTTGCTGCTGCTGCTGCTGCTGCTAAGTCGCTTCAGTCGTGTCCAACTCTGTGCGACCCCATAGACGGCAGCCCACCAGGCTCCCCCGTCCCTGGGATTCTCCAGGCGAGAACACCAGAGTGGGTTGCCATTTCCTTCTCCAATGCATGAAAGCGAAAAGTGAAAGTGAGTCGCTCAGTAGGGTCCGACTCTTAGCGACCCCACAGGCTGCAGCCTACCAGGCTCCTCCATCCATGGGATTCTCCAGGCAAGAGTACTGGAGTGGGTGCTAATTTTTCTAATTCATGCATAAATGTTATCTTGATTTTTCATCAATGAAATTCTTATAAACATCAGGCATTTTTATATTTGTCAATCTTTTGTCAGTAAAATGATGTCTCATCTCATATCTACCATCTAGATTATGTGTAAAATTCAACCTTTTTTCACACATTTGTTGAGAACTCAGAATTCTTCAACTTTGTATTTGTCCTTTGTGTATTTTTAATTAGGTATATTTAAAATTAATGTTTTGCAGAAATTTTGTATATATTTTCAATGATGATCTTTGGTTAGTTATATGTTTTGAAGTATCTTCCCTCAGTTTGTGGCTTATATTTTTAATGTTACTAATTTTATCTTTTGTTGTTCAGGAAAAAATGTTTTAAATATTACCAAATATATAATTTATTTTTCCATTGTGCTTTTATTTTTTGAAACAGTTACTGTTCTGTTCACTATCATAAATATAGTATCTTATTTTCTAAATATCATTTGGGAATTTTTGTTTAAATATTTATGTTATTAATCTATCTGAGAGTTATATATCAAGAGGTATGCTTGGATCAAACTTTATTTTTCTCCCTATGGATAGCCAACTTTCTAATGATCTTTACTGAATGAATTTTCCCATAGATTTCTAATGCTTCTCTAGTAAATAGATTTACAGGTTAAAATGACATGGTTTCTTATTTTTTTCTATTCCCTTTAACTCTTTATCTATTATACTACTTTACAAACATCATACCATAGTTTCATCATAATTGTTGCTATCTTGTGGGAAATTTTCCTAGCCTTATTATTTTTAATATTCTCAGATTTCTTTTTTGTAACCTCTTATGCTGTAATTCATGGGGTCGCAGAGTCGGACACGACTGAGCGACTGAAATGAACTGAACTGATTTGACCTTAAAATGTAGAATTATTTAACAATTCATGTTCTTATTATATTCAAATCATTGGCATAAATAAGGATATTTACATTTGGTTTTTATTTCAGAAATTAATATCCTTAGTGACTCTAGTTGACTATGTTTGGCTTAAAATAAGTATGGCCATGCCATTTTGTAACATTCATTTCATCATGGTATGATTTTATGACTAGCCCACTTTAAATGAATTCTGTGCTTCACTGCATTATTGATGTATCTTCAAGAAAATGCTTTTGATGAATTTCAAATAATTAAAATTTGTCTTTGTGAAATTACCAAAAATAAGCTGCATGAATGGGTTCATCTGGTAATTTTTCAAAGTTATAATGCAAACTTAAATATCTTGCCTGTCAGGTTAACACATAGTCATAGAAAGGAATCTGAGTACAAGAAAAAAAAAATATATGTATGTGTGTGTGTGTGTGTGTGTGTATAACAATTACATATTAAGACAATGGCACCCCAGTCTAATACTCTTGCCTGGAAAATCCCGTGGATGGAGGAGCCTGGTGGGCTGCAGTCCAAGGGGTCACTAGGAGTTGGACACGACTGAGCGACTTCACTTTCACTTTTCACTTTCATGCGTTGGAGAAGGAAATGGCAACCTACTCCGGTGTTCTTGCCTGGAGAATCCCAGGGACTGTGGAGCCTGGTGGGCTGCCATCTATGGGGTCGCACAGAGTCGGACACGACTGAAGCGACTTAGCAGTAGCAGTAGCAATGTTTTTAAATGTCATGTAATATTTGCCTGAAAAAGACACGAATAGAATGTTACATTTAAAGAAATAAAAATACATATATATTTTATCATCCTCAAAATTCTCAGTGAAAGAAAATGTGACTAAGGCCAATTGAGTACCTCTCATATAAGTGATTCCGACTTTTACATGCAGTCACTGTCTTTGTTTTATTGACCATGTTGCAAACACTTACATTATAAAATAGATATAAGCACAATTACAAAATTTAGCAAAAGTGAATTTTCATTAAACTTTAATTCATTAAATATTGTATTATTGGATCTCACATTTCCCCTAGGCTATTTAATAAACCTAAATTAAATCAATATTTCCTTTTGGTTTCACTTTACATTAATGCATTAACTTTTTTAACATACTCATAATATTCTAGTATTTCAAAGTAGGCAGATGCATTGAAGCATATGATATCAGCATTTAAACAACAAACATTTCTTCATTGTATTGATTTAGAATAAAAACATATTTTCTTGTGTGAATATATTGATTTACAAAACTAACTCAAGAAGATATGATGAGTAACAATAAACAAAATAATGCTTTTTACTATCTTCCATATCCTGAAATATTCTTCATTTAATAGGAATAGTGAATGTGACCAAAATAATTTGTTCCTATGAATTTATATTAATCAGTTCTTAAAGTATATGTGAAAATAACTCATTATTCCAATAAAGTGGAATTATTTTCTTAGATAGTCTGTTCTGTGATTGTCTCTTAAACGATTCAAAGGAAAAGCAGATGGTGAGTGAGATTACAGTCTCCATGATCATAGTTTATCCTTGCTTGAGTAATTGTTAAATGGTATCTGGGGAAGGTACATTTATTTCTCTAGATTATTAACAACTATATAGAATCTGTAGTTAAAAAGTGTGTAGTAGTCTTGGATGTTGAGCTAATGGAAATGGTCATTGGATAATGAGAACAAGAGACAGAGAGGAGTGATGAAGTTAGCAATTGCTTCCAATGAGAGAGAAAAAAACATCCATTCTAAAGAGAAACACATTCAAGAAATATGAATTTCATTCTGTATGAAGTTTACCGTACAACATATTTAAGACGTTAATTGTGTTCACTGGTGCATATGAGTCCATTACAAAACAGAAAAACCCTACCCATTTATTTAGACAGACAATCTATTTATCTATGTTCATCAAGTTAACTCATTGTAGTGCTTATTAACTGCTGTGCCCCTGTAAGAATATTAAGATTATAAAATTTCAGTGTAGTTTTGCTGGAGAAAAATGAACTTTTTAGCTCTTGATATTTTTCTCATTGTCTTAAAATACCTAATAAATAGACAGTATTTTGCACCTTAATTGCAAATGTGTCAGTTTGGTTCAGTTCAGTCATCTCAGTCACTCAGTCCTGTCTGACTCTAGGTGACCCCATGGACTGCAGCATGCCAGGCTTCAATTCTAGCTCCAGGGGTCCTCTTTCAGATTCTTAGATCCCTTCACCCCTGGGCCCTTCTGTATAATGCTCTCTCTTCAGATGAGCTCAGTTGCTCAGTCCTGTCCAACTCTTTGTGACCCCATGAACTGCAGCACACCAGACTTTCCTGTCCATCACCAACTCCTGGAGCCTACTCAAACTCATGTCCATTGAGTCGGTGATACAATCCAACCATCTCATCCTCTGTCATTCCTTTGTCCTCTTGCCTTAAATCTTTCCTAGCATCAGGGTCTTGCAAATGAGTTAGTTTTTCAGATCAGGTGGCCAAAGTATTGGAGTTTCAGGTTCAGCATCATTCCTTCCAATGAATATTCAGGACTGATTTCCTTTAGGATGGACTGGTTGGATCTCCTTGCTATCCAAGGGACTCTCAAGAGTCTTCTCCAACACCATAGTTCAAAAGCAGCAATTCGTTGGCACTCAGCTTTCTTTATAGTCCAACTCTCACATCCATACATGACAACTACTGGAAAAACCATAGCTTTGACTATATGGACCTTTGTGGCAAAAAAAACCTTTCTGCTTTTTAATATGCTATCTAGGTTGATCATAGCTTTTATTCCAAGGAGCAGGTGTCTTGTTTAATTTCATGGCTGCAGTCACCATCTGCAGTGATTTTGGAGCCCCTCAAAATAAAGTCTCTCACCGTTTTCATTTTCCCCATCTATTTGCCATGAAGTGTTAGGACCAGATGCAATGATATTGGTTTTTTGAATGTTGAGTTTTAAGCCAACTTTTTCACTCTCCTTTTTCACTTTCATCAAGAGGCTCTTTAGTTCTTCTTTGCTTTATGCCATAAGGGTGGTGTCATCTGCATATCTGAGGTTATTGATATTTCTTCTGGCAATCTTGATTCTAGCTTGTGCTTCTTCCAGCCAGCAATTCACATGATATACTCTGCATATAAGTTAAATAAGCACGGTGACAGTATACAGCCTTGACATACTCCTTTCCCAATTTGGAACCAGCCTGCTGTTTCATGTCCAGTTCTAACTGTTGCTTCTTGACCTGCATACAGGTTTCTCAAGAGGCATGTTGGGTGGTCTGACATTCCCATCTCTTTAAGAATTTCCCAGTTTGTTGTGATCTATCCAGTCAAAGGCTTTGGCATAGTAAATAAAGCAGAAGTAGATGTTTTTCTGAAACTCTCTTGCTTTTTTGATGATCCAAGGGATGTTGGCAATTTGATCTCTGGTTCCTGTAAATATTCATATAGACATGAATGAAGATATTAAGATAGATCATTTATATACAACTAATAACCAAGAAATTCTACTAATCAAAGAGGTAAAAATTAATACTATGTGTGTTCCTATTGAAACTTAGATAACATTTTTTGTAGCTAATGTACATTTAAAATATGTAAATGTTAGTTTTTCTTTCCTAGTATATAAATATACTTTGTTTAAAAAATTAAAATCTCTCAATAAAATGGTAGTTACTAAGACTTGTTTAGCATATACAATATTGTTGTTTAATTGCCAAGTTGTGTCTGACTTTGTGACCCCATGAGCTGAAGACAGCCAGCTCCTCTGTCCATGGGATTTCCCAGATAAGAATATTGGAGTGGATTGCCATTTCCTTCTCCATGGAGCATATAAAAGATGTGAATTAATTATGAGAGAGTGAATTTGAAATTAATGATGTAATGATAAGGAGAACATTCTTGAAATAAGGAAAGCAGATTACAATATTAAACATTATTTGGAAAGAAATAAAGCTATTCGTATAAGTGAGTCTAAATTATATTCTTGTGTAAGAGCAAATGCTTATACAGTTAGACTGAACTCTTTGATTTTTATCCTCAGGGAAACACTGGCTCAAGTTTTAATCTACAACTTTACTAGTAGATTTTAAAATCTAATCTATAGGCAAGTTGTAGTCAGCATTTAGAGATGTACACATGAAGTTACAAATTCCTGAATGAAATAATGTTTGATATAACTATTTGCCACTTTGAGATCTTTCAGGTTCTATTTAAGTGAACTACCTTGAAATTGGACTTTCCTGTTGTCTCAGATGGTAAAAAATCTGCCTCCAATGCCGGAGACCTGGGTTCAATCCCTTGGTCATGACAATCCCCTGGAGAAAGTAATGGCTACCTACTCTTCTGGTGGCTCAGATAGTAAAGAATCCACCTGCAATGCAGGAGACCTGGGTTCTATCCCTGGGTTTGGAAGATCCCCTGGAGGAGGGCATGGCAACCCACTCCAGTATTCTTGCCTGGAGAATCCCAATGGACCAAGTAGCCTTGTGGGCTACAGTCTTTGACCATCACAAAGAGTCGGACATGACTGAGCGACTAAACACACCTATTCCAGTATTTTTGCCTGGAGAATTCCATGAACAGAGGAGCCTGGCAGGCTATAGTCCATGGGGTTGCAAAGAGTCAGACACACCTGAATGATCAGCACTGTTTTACTGTGAAGCTGTAGCTTGTCCTCTGAATCCAAAACTGTCTTTTACTCTGAATATGGATAAAATTTTTAACAATTTTGTTTATCACTTAACATCCATTTTCACAGTCCATTTTCAATCAGGATATATTATTAACCTGTTGTTCAGTTGCTAAGTTGTGTCCGACTCTTTGCAAACACATGGACTGCAACATACCAGCCTTCTCTGTCCTTCACTGTCTCCAGGAGTTGGCTCAAACTCATTTCCATTGAGTAGGTGATGCCATCCAACCATTTCATCCTTTGCTGTCCCCTTATTAGACTAGTGTCATTTGCATATCTGAGGTTGTTGATATTTTTCCCAGCAATCTTGATTCCAATTTGTGAGTCATCCAGCCCAGCATTTTGCATGATGTACTCTGAATATAAGTTCAACAAGTAGGGTGACAGTATTCAGCCTTGATGTACTCCTTTCCCAATTTTGAAGAGAAATTTGAAGAGAAATGTAGCCAGTCCATTGTTCCATGTCTGGTTCTGTCACTTCTTGACATGCATAAGGTTTCGCAGGAAGCAGGTAAGGTGGTCTGGTATTCCCATTTCTTTAGGAATTTTCCAGAGTTTGTTGTGATCCACATAGTCAAAGGCTTTAACATAGCCAATGAAGCAGATGTAGATGTTTTTCTGGAATTCTGTTGTCTTATCTATGATTGAAGGGATGTTGACAATTTGTTCTCTGCTCCGCTTCCTCTGCCTTTTCTAAATACAGCTTGTGCATCTGCAAGTTCTCGGTTCATGTACTATCAAAGCCTGCTTTGAGCGATTTTGAGCATACCTCAATATCATGTGAAATAAGCACATTTTTACTATAGTTTGAATGTTCTTCAGCATTGCCTTTCTGTGGGTTTAGGATGAAAACTGACTTTTTCTAGTCCTGTGGCCACTGCTGAATTTTCCAAATTTGCTGACTTAATGAGTGCAGCACTTTAGCAGCGTCATCTTTTAGGATTTTAAATAGCTCAGCTGCAATTCCATCATCTCCACTAGCTTTATTTGTAGTAATGCTTCCTAAGGCCCACTTGACTTCACACTCCAGGATTTATGGCTCTAGGTGAGTGACCATGCCATCGTGGTTATCTGGGTAATTAAGACCTTCTTTTGGATAGTTTTTCCGTGTATTCATGCCAGCTGTTTTTAATCTGTTCTGCTTCTATTAGGCCTTTGCGGTTTCTGTCCTTTATTGTGCCCATCTATGTATGAAGTGTTCCCTTAGTATCTCTAATTTTCTTTAAATTGCTAGTATTTCCCATTATATTGTTTTCCTCTGTTCATTTTTGTTGTTCACTGAAAAAGTCCTTCTTATCTCTCCTTTATTAACCTACTGCTACTGCTACTGCTAAGTCGCTTCAGTCGTGTCCGACTCTGTACGACCCCATAGACGGCAGCCCACCAGGCTCCACAGTCCCTGGGATTCTCCAGGCAATAACACTGAAGTGGGCTGCCATTTCCTTCTCCAATGCATGAAAGTGAAAAGTGAAAGTGAAGTCACTCAGTCGTGTCCGACCCTCAGCGATCCCATGGACTGCGCCTCCTCCGTCCATGGGATTTTCCAGGCAAGAGTACTGGAGTGGGGTGCCATTGCCTAGCCTGCCATAATACAGTGCTTATTTTAGGAAATATTAAAGTGAATTTATTAAGTTCTCATCTATTTTGAATTTTTTTGAATTATGAAATTTTCATATTATAAAACCCAAGTTGTCATATAAATTTCTGTTTTCTGGCATCTGATGTTCTTTACTGAATAGTATACTTGATATTAAGAAGCCATCCTTACTTTATAAAGACTATATTACTAGAAAAGCAAAACACAGAAATGCTGGAAATTGAAAGCAAACAACTATAAGTAAACTCTGGGAGTTGGTGCTGGACAGGGAGGCCTGGCGTGCTATCCATGGTGTCTCAGAGTCGGACATGACTGAATGAACTGAACTGAACTATAAGAGGCAATTTATGATTAAAATGTTTCTGACACATTATATGAATAACTCTAAAGTTCAATTTTCATTCCAATAAATTGCTAACAAAAATACCTGATTTCTGACATTCAGGTTTTTTGTGAAGAGCAAAAACAAGATGTGTAAATCAGGTTGCAAAGCATTTTGTAACAAGGATATTCAATATAAAAATAATTGAAATGAATCGACTTCTCTCTCTCCTGTTTTAGATTCCTGTTTTGTTCTGCTCTGTTCTGTTTTCTGGGCTTTTAGCTGCATTATAAATCGTGTAAAATGAATCATTCTTTCATTTTCTAATGGCTTGTCTGTGGAGTTGTCCTTGGTGCTTATATTCTATTTTTAGTGCCAAGGTAAAACTATGAAAAAGGCAAAATTCACCATGAAGCTGTTGGGAAAAGCTTCATCATTGTCTTTGGACTTTTTCTCAATCACATAAGAATGGGTGTTGGGTCCAGAACACTTTCTTACCATGCCTGACTTATCATTTTGTGGGGTAAATCTTTCCCTGTTTCACACTCACTGTGCACTCATTTGTTCACCTAAGTGTGTATGTCATATGGCATCTGGTCAGCCCACTGCTGTATCTGTCTCCTACAGGGAGGGGATGGATAAAGGCCTTCTGCTGCAGCACAAGAAGTGTGAGTGCAGGTCATCTGCCCGGGGTTGGCTGGCTACCTAGAGGAACCTGCTGTCCATGGGAGACTGAAGCTCACTACTGAAGCTGATCTTACTCCTCTCTTCTCCACGAGAGTAAAGCAGTGTTCCTTCCAGTGTTGATATTTCCTTGATGACTCAGATACCAAGATGCAGTAGGCAGAAGTGCTTGTCTTCCATTGCTAATAACAGGCAACTGATGCCACTTGCTGACCAGAAAGCAAGCACATGAATTAAAGTATAACTGATTTTACATATTCAAAACTAAAGTACTGATATTTATGGACATAAAATTTCTGGGTGATATGCTATATACTCCATATAATTCCATAGAAGTGTGAATTAGCCCAAGTTATTTCCTACTAATCTGTAACAGTTTCCAGGCACTGTTTGAGTTTCTTTAGCAGAGGGGACATAGTTAACTGATTCTTGGTATCAAAGAATTCTATATTTTCCTTTTTATTTTTGTGTTTGACTTCTAGACACAGTCATTTTAGGCACATTTCTGTAATTCTTAAATATTTTC
Organism: Bison bison bison; assembly: GCF_000754665.1. Taxonomy (NCBI): domain Eukaryota; kingdom Metazoa; phylum Chordata; class Mammalia; order Artiodactyla; family Bovidae; genus Bison; species Bison bison. The sequence continues at coordinate 150,623 of NW_011494690.1, read as the reverse complement.
CCTTTTTTGTTGTCTTTGTATTGCATCCTGGTATCGTTTTGTCCTTTAAAGATTTGATTGGATTAATAGAATTTATGTGGCTTCCCTGGTAGCTCAGTGGCTCCTGCCAATGCAGGAGACTTAAGTTCGATCCCTGGGTCAGGAAGATACCCTGGAGAAGGAAATGGCAACCTACTCCAGTATCCTTGCCAGGAAATCCCATGGACAGAGGAGCCTGGTGGTCTGTAGTCCATGGGGTTGCAATTTTTGCAACAGGGCTTTGTGAGTAAAGAACAACAACAAGTAGAATTAAATATGAGTAAGGATGCTTGCATGGGGAATAATTTCATATGTAGGTTTATTATTAATTACTTAATCTTACTTTTCTAAAGAACCTTGTTATTCTGAACTGAAATAATGCTTTGTAAGATAGAAAGGGAATTGAAATAACCCTTTATATGATTAAATATATGATTCAAAATAGGTGGGTAAAAATGTTTTTCAAAATAAGTTTAAAAGATAAAAATTAGTTAAATCTGAATAGCATACAAAATAACAAAATAAATGTCATGTGGATTTAGACTTTATCATCATCATCATAAAATATTGAATATACACATGCACACACACACACACACATATATATATATATATATAAAACATACACAGAGCTTCCCTAAAGGCTGCTAAAGAATCCTCCTGCAATGTGGGAGACTTGGGTTCGATCCTTGGGTTGGAAAGATCCCCTGGAGAAGGGAATGGCTACCCACTCCACTGTTCTGGCCTAGAGAATTCCATGGGCTGTATAGTCCATGGAATTGCAAAGAGTCAGACATGACTGAGTGACTTTCAGTTTTACTTTCAAAACATGCACATTTTATATATTATTCATATATAACACATACATATATATTTACAGTGCAAAAAAAAACGTAAAATTTTAGGAAAATGTATTCTAGTTTATGAAAAGTATCATAGACATTTTCATAGGGATCACGTTAAACATGTAGATTTCTTTGAGTATTATGGCCATTTTAACACTAATTCTTCCAATCCAGGACATGAGATATCTATTTCTTCACATCATCTTCAATTACTTTGATCAATGTTTTATAGCTTTCAGCATTTGGTCTTTCAAAGTAATCTGAAAAATAATGCATAACTGGATCATTTTGCTGTATGGCTGAAACTAACGCAATGTTGTAAATCAACTGTATTTCAATAAAGAAACCCACAGAGCATGATATCAAAATAAGATACACAAGGAAAATTATAGATATATGACACCATAAAATTCCAACTTTTTAAAAATAATAAATAATAAAATAAGCCCATTAACATAAATGCAACAAACATTCATTTTAGCTACTCTGATTCCTTTGCCTTTACATATAAATTTTATAATAAGCTTATTTATATCTATAAAAATTTTGCTGTGATTTTAATAAGAATTGGGATACATCTGTGTATCAGTTGGGAAAAAATGAACATCATTACTATATTAAGTTGTCTGGACAACACTATAATATATCCCAACATTTATTTAGATCTTTATTTTATTTCATCACTATTTTGTAATTTTTGGCACGCAAGTCTTGTATATGTTTTTCAATTTACTTTGAGACTTTTATTTTGAGAAACTATAAAAATTAGTGATTGGTGTTTTTTTCTAAGTGTTAATGCTAATATCCCCTTCATGGATCACAGCTTCGTTCTCACAAAGGGGCTTGTGTAACTCAATGAAGCTATGACCCATGATGTACAGGGCCCCACAAGATGGATGGGTCAAAGTTGAAAGTTCTGATTAAGCATGGTGCACCAGAGGAAGAAATGGCAAACCACTCCAGTATTCTTGCCAAAATGTGAAAAATTCTTTTACAAATGGGAATACCAGAGTACTTTATCTATCTCCTGATTTCCTGTATACAGGTGAAGATGCAACAGTTAGAACAATACATGGAACAACTGACTGGTTCAAAATTGGGAAAGGAGTATAACAAGGCTGTATATTTTCACCCTGTTTAACATATATGCAGAGTATATCATGGGATATGACAGGCTGGATGCAGCACAAGCTAAAGTCAAGTTTGCCGGGGAGAAATGTCAATAACTTCAGCTACGCAGATGACACCACCCTTATGGCAGAAAGGGAAGAACTAAAGAGCCTCTTGATGAAAGTGAAAGAGGAGAGTGAAAAACTTGGCTTAAAACTCAACATTCAGGAAACTAAGATCATGGCTTCTGGTCCCATCACTTCATGGCAAATAGATGGGCAAACAGTGGAAACAGTGAGAGACTATTTTGGGGGGCTCCAAAATCACTGCAGATGGTGAGTGCAGCTATGAAATTAAAAGATGCTCACTCCTTGGAAGAAAAGCTATGACCAACCTAGACAGCATATTAAAAAGTAGAGATAAAACTTTGATGACAAAGGTCCATCTAATGGTTTTTCGAGTAGTCATGTACGGATGTGAGAGTTGGACATAAAGAAGGCTGAGTGTCAAAAAATCGATGCTTTTGAATTGTGGTGCTGTATAAGACTCTTGAGAGCCCTTTGGACAGCAAGGAGATCAAACCAGTCAGTCCTAAAGAAAATCAACCCTGAATATTCACTGGAAGGACTGATGCTGAATCTCCAGTATGTTGGCCACCTGATGTGAAGAACTGACTCACTGGAAAAGAGCCTGATGCTGGGAAAGATTGAAGGCAGGAGGAAAAGGGTGACAGAGAATGAGATGGTTGGATGGCATCATCGACTCAGTGGACATGAGTTTGAGCAAACTCTGAGAAATAGTGAAAGACAGGGAAGTCTGTTGTGCTGCAGTCCATGGGTTGCGAAGAGTCAGCCAAGACTGAGCAACTTAGCAACAGCAAATTCCTGTAAATGGGTGCATTAACAGCAGTTTGCAGACCCTTGGAGACTATTCAGTTGTCTAAGATCTTGAGTCATAAACAGATCAAAGCAGACAAGCAAAAGTTTTATTCACATTAAGATGCAAAGTTGAGCACTTATTTAAATTGTGTTCCCAGTCCACAAACCACAGTACATTAACAGTAGTCAGGAATAGAATTGCCAATAGATAGCTTTGATATTTCCTAATGTTTAACACGTTCATAGGTAGCAAAAATTATAAGCTTAAACTAATTCATTTCAAAATAATGGTAATAATTAGATCTATTTCTAAATGTAAAATGAATATATCAATTAAAAATGTACATATTATTGATAATATATCTCACTTTAAAAATTTTTGATAAATGTTTTGGTATATAAAATAGATATAACTTTTTCATTTAACAAGAGGGCCTTTAGATTTTCTAAGTAAACACTAAGCAAAAAAAAAATGAAAAGTTTTAGAACAGTTGTATATTGTGCTAAAACGTTTGTGAAAAGAACAGTGGGGAAATGAATATATATATAAGCAAATATATGTACTTTAAGTGAAGTATCTCTTAAAGATTGCCCAGTAAACTCACTGGGATATTCCAAAAGAAGTAGGTATGTGAAAGAGGTAAGCAGGAGAAATCCCTTTATAACTTTTGAGCTGTGAGCCAGGTGTTTATTAACTTTAAAACAACGATAATAAAAATAAAATTATAAAACATAAGGAAAATAATAGTTTACCCAGGAATAATAAGCATACAAACAATTGTTTGTATATTTAAACACAATTAAAAGTTCATGTCTTTATGTTTATATTTTAACTTAAGTTGTGGGAGACTATTGACCTGTTTTATGTAAGAAAGAACTCAATCATTATGAGTCATAAACTGTAAGAGATACTAGCTTGGAATGTTCTTTTCACATGTGGTATTGAAATCATCAAAGGGAGCATTCTATTCTCCTATGATTTACATTCCATTCAAAGTTACCAGATTTCTATTAATGCAAAACAATTTTAAAACACTACTAACAACTCTGACTTAATTTTATCTCATCAACTAGGCATGATCTGTTCTAAATAGTATTATCCATTCTCTCTGCCATCACATGGTTTTACTGTATCAGAATTAAATGACTTTAATGACTTGTCATGATTTATCATCCAGAGAGTGAATAAATCTATACTTTCTATTATTAATCTCATTACTCTCATGCATGACTTGATAATATAAATTATCTTGAAAAGAAACATGTTTTGCTCATTTTTTGTTAGCATAATGTATTAAAATATAATTCTTATGCTGAGGGAATGTGTACACATGATTAGCAATAAAAATGTGTATTTTACATTCATTTAAATTGTACTTGAAAATAAGTTCATCTCATGCATCAGGTTTTAAGGATTCACTTTAGTCATATGTTTATGTGTATAGCACAGTATATTATGTGGCCTAGAGATAATACGTAAGTGATGGATCAGTTTATTTATATATTTAATAAGCAGATAATCTGTAGTATGCTGCTGCTAAGTCGCTTCAGTCGTGTCCGAGTCTGTGCGACCCGAAAGACAGCAGCCCACTAGGCACCCCTGTCCTTGGGATTCTCTAGGCAAGAACACTGGAGTGGGTTGCCATTTCCTTCTCCAGCGCATGAACACTGGAGTGGGTTACCATTTCCCTCTTCAGTGCGTGAAAGTGAAAAGTGAAAGTGAAGTCGCTCAGTCGTGCCCCACTCTTGGCGACCCCATGGACTGCAACCTACCAGGCTCCTCCGTCCATGGGATTTTCCGGGCAAGAGTATTGGAGTAGGTCGCCACTGCCTTCTCTAAAATCTGTAGTATAGAAAGTGCTAATTAATAATAATATCATAGGCTAAAAGGGATATATGTTTTTTGCTTTTTATTAAAGTACAGTTGATTTACAACATCATGTTAGTTTCAGACATATAACACAGTAAATTTAGTTATACACACATACGTATATACTCTTTTTCAGTTTTTTTAAAAAGATATATGCTTTAATATATATTGTTAGGTTAATTTTTAGTTTTGGCTGTGTGGTTAAAGTAATCTTTACATGGGTATTGTTAGTTCAATAATTATTTTTCCAACTTACCTGCTATCTGCCATCAGTTTTTAGTATAGACACTGTGTATGGTTTGTCTATAATGGTATTTATAGAGTTGCTTACAAGAAGGACGCTATTTAATTAGCATCAGAGGCAAATGCTTGAATTGTTAATTGTGAACTTTAGATTTGCATTACACCTAAGTTGCAATGGAATTCCCTGGTGGCTTAGAAGGTAAAGTGTCTGCCTACAATGAGGGAGACCCAGATTCAATCCCTGGGTGGGGAAGATGTGAAGGAAATGGCAACCCACTCCAGTATTCTTGCCTGGAAAATCCCATGGATGGAGGAATCTGGTAGGCTACAGTCCATGGGGTTGCAAAGACTCAGACATGACTGAGCGACTTCACTCACTTTCACTTAAGTTGCAATATGGATATCCCTTATTGTATATATGCTTACTACTACTACTTCTACTACTAAGTCGCTTCAGTCGTGTTCGACTCCGTGCGACCCCATGGACTGCAGCCCACCAGGCTTCTCCGTCCATTGGATTCTCCAGGCAAGAACACTGGAGTGGGTTGCCATTTCCTTCTCCAATGCATGAAAGTGGAAAGTGAAAGTGAAGTCGCTCAGTCGTGTCCGACTCTT
>NW_011494690.1:127013-144944 GCF_000754665.1 Bison bison bison | reverse complement strand
CGACTCTTAGCGACCCCATGGACTGCAGCCTACCAGGCTCCTCCATCCATGGGATTTTCCGGGCAACAGTACTGGAGTGGGGTGCCATTGCCTTCTTCAATATATATGCTTATGTTAATTTAAATAAACAATTCATTTATAAAATATAGTTGAATAAAAATAAGACTAGAGGCTGAACAGTGTGCAAAAACAATGAGCCTTTGTCCTGCTGCTGCTGCTAAGTTGCTTCAGTAGTGTCCGACTCTGTGCGACCCCAGAGACATCAGCCCACCAGGCTCCCCTATTCCTGGGATTCTCCAGGCAAGGACACTGGAGTCGGTTGCCATTTCCTTCTCCAGTGCATGAAAGTGAAAAGGGAAAGTGAAGTTGTTCAGTCGTGTCCAGCTCTTAGCAACCCCATGGACTGCAGCCTACCAGGCTCCTCCATCTATGGGATTTTCCAGGCAAGAGTACTGGAGTGGGTTGCTATTGCCTTCTCCAGCCTTTGTCCTAGTCCAAGCTGTACACTGTAAAGCCCTGTCATCATAGAAGATTAATTAGGCTCCAAAGAAGTTGGTCAGGTTTCTCTTCTATAAGTTTACATTATACAGATCCCTTAGATAATACACATTCTATCTCTATTAGTCCTAAAAGGTTTTAATATTCTGCCAAAAGTGAATCTTACTTTTTTGTATAAATTTTTCCATCCTTTTCCCAGCTACAAGTAAGAATTATATTCCACCCACTCACTGTGGGAAAGGGAAGCCTGGCATGGTTCACAAAGACTCAGTCACCACTGAGTGACTGAACAAAAACAAAAGTTCTCAGATAACAGCATGAAAGAATCAACTGCTCGTCACTTAGTATAATTAGGTAGAAGCATGGTGTTATGGTTAAGACAGGTCCTATAGCCATAATCCCAGGCTTTGATCACAGTTCTCTGACTTACTAGCTCTATGACCATGAGCAAGTTTCCTTAATCTCACTCTATTTCAATTCTCATTTATAGAGTAGGATTAAATCAAAGTACCTATTTGATAGTTTTTATGGAAACACTGTTTTATATATTTATACACGTATGTTAGTCACTCAGTCAAGTCTAACTCTTTGTGACCCCATGTACTGTCGCTCACCAGGCTCTTCCGTCCATGGAATTCTCCAGGGAAGAATACTGGAGTGAGAAACCATTGCCTTTTCCAGGAAAAATCTTCCCAATCCAGGGACTGAACTTGGGTCTCAGGTATTGCAGGTCAATTCTATCTGAGCCACCAGGGAAGCCCATACGCATGTATATATGAAAGTCATTACGTAGTACATATTAAGCATTATGAAATTGTTACCTGTTTTTATAATCATCATCATTGTCACTATCACCATCATCACAAAAGCTTGTAAACTCACTTTGTTTACTAATATATTAGAAGCACATAGAATAATGATTTGTGTGCAGTAGTTAATAAATTTTTGTTTAGCAGGTGAAATTAAGAGTGGATGTATGACATTGTCCTTTTTCAATACCCAGAAACTTATGAGTTGACATTATCCTAATACAGAGATGACAGTGTAGTTGAGAAAGGAAACCTGACCAAGAGGTATATAGATGTAGTATTTATAAAGGATTTAATCTTAGTTCAATGATTCATACACTCATTCATACACAGTTAATTGAGTGCCTTCAAACTCTCAAGACTAGTACATCTGCTATTTCCTCCTAAAACAAAGAAATAACAGTATGCATAAGGAGAGTTTAGCATGAAAAGAGTATCCAGTTATTTGAAACTACCCAGAGTCACCTTGGGACTATAGTTTCTAATATGATTTACCTAAAAGAATTTTCCTCAGGTTTAAAATCACATCCCTTAAGATCCTGCCTTTTCTCTTCCAAAAATCTTTGGAAATGTCAGAGTAATTATAGAGTTTCTCTGCTTTTGAAACACTGTAATTACATTCTCTAATAGGTAGGAGCTTGTGATTTTTCAATTTCTCCTACTTGAGAAATTTCTCCAATTACTTCCTCCGCTTAGCCTTGTTGTTGTTATTCAGTGGCCAAGTCATGTCTGACTCTTTGCTTATTGCATTCTAAATATACCCTGGCCCTTAGCAATCATCATTTGCATAGGAGTGGGTCAAAACATGCTTGAAATACTAACGTGGAGAGGCAACGTTTGCACATGAAGTATGGTCAAACTAAATACTACTTGAATATATAAAATAATACCATTACATTTAAGTAGGAGGAATCACGTCACTGAACTGTACTGCCTCAAATAACATGCCTCCTAACTACCATTTTGGGTAGAATAAACCTCAAACTTTAAATGTTAGAGAGGTAGATCAAATATCCTGAGTTTTCCCTATTGACCTAATTATGGGGTTTTGGAGAATAACTTCCCTAGCTGATGAAAATAAAGGGATCCGAAATGTGATGAGACAGTAAGTCAGGTATCAGCTACCATATGCAATGGGTACTCATCATTATTTATTTCTTTAAAATAAGTCTCTGAAATATCCAAGTGGTTAGGTAAACAACTATTGACTACAGTTTTTAATATGTTGATTTCATTAGACATAAACAGACACACTTGAGTGAAGTGAACATTGAGAAATAATGTGTTGAACACATGTAAATATCAGTCTGCAGATGTGAGGGTGTGATTTCATTTTATTAGAATAGCCTTGTAACACAGATGTAAATAGATGTAAATATTAAATAAACTTCACTCAGAGACATTAAGTAAATTGTCATTGTTCAATTTTGAAGTGATAATTTTAGGATTGAATGCTTTGTCCCTACACCGCCACCTATACTTTCCCAATAAGTCCCATGAACAAAATATTGGCAAAACTGTGCATTTAATTTTCAAAATAGAATTAGTTTTGACTTAGTGCATATTTAATACTTTAGAAGAGGATATTGGCTACTGTATATGAACAGTAAAAGATTAAAATTATGCTTTATTGAAACAGGACTTTTTTTTTTTTGGCTGCACAAATATCTTTCTTCATTGTGTGGATGATAGATGAAAGTGAAAGTCCCTCATTCGTGTCTGACTCTTGATGACTCTTGTCTGACTCTTCTCTAGGCCAGAATACTGGAGTGGGCAGCCTTTCCCATCTCCAGGGGATCTCCCAACCCAGGGAGCGAACCCAGGTCTCCTGCATTGCAGGCGGATTCTTTACCAACTGAGCTGGCTAGCTAGATAGATCGACAGATAGATGAGTGCATTAACCAGTTGAATAAATGAACATGTACCTTAGTTGCATAAAAAAGAGTTCAACATCTTAAAGAGGTTAAAAAAAACTTATTAATAAAAAATTCAGTCTTTATTTCTTGATAATCTATATTCTACATATTATTTAGAATCTAGATATGTTTGCCTCAATACATATTTGTCAAAATGTAGAGCGTGCTTTTGTTTGTTTATTTCATATTTCTTAGGTTAAAGAGATTTCAAACAATGAAATTCATCATCACATTTATTTAATAATCACTGTGACCAGAATTCTACTATACTCTAAAGGATTTTAAAATGAATAGGGCAAACCTCTCTCCCTAAATCACACAATCTGCAAGAATACAATCAAATAATTTCAACCAAGCCTCCCTATTCCAAGATATGAAAATTATGACAGAAACTAAGGGGATATTTTGAAAAATTTCATGAGCCGAAACACAGAAAAATATATATAACATTATCCATATTTACTTCAATCCACTAAGTAAAATATTCATTACACATTTATTTTTGTCAGTACACTTGGAGAACAAAGTTGCAGTGGAGTCTTTATTCTTCAAAATTTAGAATTTTATTGTGGAGTAAATGTTATGCCTTATGACAGAGAACATGGGTCTATATATATTCTAATTATAAAAATGGATATTTAGAGGCTAAATCAAAAGTTCATTACCCAGTATAATTCTGGTATAATTTTAGATCATGTTCCCATGATTTCACTTAATTTTTAAAATTAATAACATAATTCGATAGGTTTCAATTGCTATTTTTTATTAATTAAGGTAAAATAAAAGGATTCATTAAATGAGAAATTAAGCAGAGATATTTCTCATCAATATATTTTGTGTTTCTATCAATCAAAAATTAGCAGTATTAGTAAGTGGATATGTTTGAATTCAAAGTAGAATTTTTTGAAATGTAGGGAGTATTCACTTTGTGCTTAATTTTTTTCTTCTGACACAGTAAAATTGAAGCTTCCTTCCAGTATCTGTTAGTAGCAAGGCTGTCAAAACCATTTAATGTCGTACTTAAGAATATTCCTATATATAATGTAAAGTAATATAAATTGGCATAATCTACCAGTTTCATCATTTAAATACTTTTTACTGCTCCCAACCAAAAATAAGTATTTTGTGTTTCATTTCTTTAACATTTATTACATAATTAGATTATTCAGAGGTTAGCCAGGTAAAGTACTTAATCTCTCTTAAAATGTTGAGAAAGAGAAAACAAAAAGCATTGAAGAATTACCCTACAAAATCCTGCATTTGTTAATAAATATAGGCAAAATAAATGTAATGAAGAATATATATCTACACAAAAATTGAAAGAAAGTATTTAACCTACTATACTTCTATATCCTTTAGTCTTAATCTTGTTTCTCAGTGACTAAAGAAGTTGGCTAATAGTTTTCCTAGGTTATGTGTGAGTGTTCCATTCTATTGGTTTTCTATGAAGTCACTGTCATGACAACCTCCCTATGGATCCACCAACCTTTCCTTCCATTAAAATTGTGTCCCAGAGAAGGCGTGAAATAGGTTTATTGCCGACAGCTCATTAAACCGGTAACTTTTAGGTGAGGTGTGCATTGGGATGTCTGAGGGAACATTGTTCTCTATTATTTCAAAATGCTTGAGGATTAATCAAAAAAGAGTAAAAAGTGTTCCAAATACTCATCTGCTAGATGATACCTAATGCATAGAAATTATTTCTAACTCAAAATGTGATTTTTTTGCGTTTAACCTAAAAATTAGAAGTTAGATAAGACCAGATCTGAGAGATTAACATAGCATCAAAAACATGTTTCTGTGACTTCTCAGAGAATTTATTTTAAAACATTGAGTGAATCGTCTCTCAAAAATGTAATACAAAGTCTCAGCCTCAAAACAAAACATTGAATTCAAGGAATTGAATGTTCCTGCAGAATCAGGAAACATCAAGGGTCACTTAAGCAAGATATCATTTTAAGAAAATTTTATTCAGTTAGAGTCAAGTTTCTTCACTTGATGAAAATCACTTTGTCTCTTTGGATCTTGCTTTTCTCATCATTAAATTGAGGGCACTGATTGAGACAGTCTTTTAAGACAGGTTCTAGTTCTAATAGCTTTGATTTTATATAATTTATAAAAGAAAGAGTCAGATTTTCTACTTCTATTTTAAAATGAACTATAAGCAATAATTTAAATATAACACTATAAATCTGCTCTAAAATATTGATCCCCATGGTTTTCTTAAGTAGAGTTTTCAAGTTTTCTAAGCTGTCTTATTGAAGTGCTGAAATGGAAAAGAAATACTTTCAAATGTATTATGGGAAAATGATTCAGTATATTAGATGATGAGATAGCTATATCTTTAGAAAGCTTTATTAAGAAATTTAAAATAAATGAAGATATTAAAGGAAGGAAATATCCATTCTAAAATAAGCTCATTCTGCACAATAATTTCCTGAATTTTAGTTGTTATAATTTCTTAATGAGTTAAGTTAGAGAAAATAACTCAATGGTATAAAGTGTGCAGTATTATATATAAAATATATATTGAACTATATAAAACAGCATGTTTCATATGTATAACATCAGTATACATGAGGATGATTATAAATTTAATATAAATTAATTATTTGTGTTGTATTTTATTTTTTAATTCAATAAGAAAATATTGATATGGTGATACATTCTCAGAGATATTAATAAAGTTATATGACCCAAATACAAATAAATTTAAAATATAAAATTGCAGCCATTACTAACATCCTTAGTAGTAACAGAAATAATAACTCTTTATTTTAATTATTCTCAGGGTAATTTGTGTGCTTTCTTATATATAATTTTTCTGTTTAGATGTATTATGCATTGTAACATAGGTGTATACATGCATGCTTGTATCAGTCAAGTCCAACTCTTTGCGACTCCACAGACTTCAGCCTTCCAGGTTCCTCTGTTCATGGAATTTTCCAGGCAAGAGTATTGGAGTGGGTTGCCATTTCCTACTCCAGGGGATCTTCATGACTCAGGGATTGAACTGCAATCTCCTGCGTCTCTTGCATTGGCAGGCAGATTCTTACCACTGAGACACTTGAGAAGCCCATAACAAAGATGCAAAGAAATGCATGAAAAACGGTTCAGTGAATAAGTATGGTGCTGTGACCCACATCATCATTCCCTAATTCATTAATTAGAAAAATCCTGTCTTTCACAAAAGCTAGACCTTTACCCTTAAAATTAACATAATATTTATTTGTATGAATTATCATGCTTATTCCATTATTGGTTTATAATCTGTATAACTAATGATTTTGTTTTTCCTGATGCTAAACTACTTATGTAAATTACAGTTTCGATGTACGTTATGGTGTCCTTTAATATGCATCCCAGCAGTACAAAACAGTAGTTTTCGTTATGCAAATTTTGAAAGCTATTTCAAGGGCATTTTCCTGGAATTTTTTCCTTACAGACAGACTGCCTGCCTACTAGAATTCAATGGGAATGTCTAAGTTTGTATACTGAACTATGAACCAATATATATAAAAGTTTAAATGAAGAGACATTCACAGGTATTAATTTATAAAGTTATGTAATAGGAGGCAAAACCAAGCAAGTTTCTTGGTAGATCAAGATTTACACTACAATGTAGTGACTAATCAATACTAACCAGCAAACGCATTAAATTATATAGTAACTGAGTTCCTTTTAAATGCATCAGCCAAAAGCATATATAGTAATACAAAACAAGTTCAGAAAAATCAACAGAATGCAATAAAATGGCATAAACCCCTGTCTATACAAATAGCCACCATAGAACTAGACCATTTTCTAAAGAAAGTCCAAGGAAGAAAAAAATTCTAAATTTGAAGAAATCTGTTGCCAGAATAATAAAACTGTTTCACTAAATATCAGTAAATTATAATGAACAGAAAAATAAATCAATCCAAATAAAATTATTTTCAATATCATAAATGTATAGGTGGACAATTTATTCTTGTAAATGCATCTTCATACAATGTTACACCCATATTCTCAATTCTTCCAAACTCATTTTCACTGTCCTAGTCTAAGTGAATCTCTTTATGATGCAGTTATCTTTGATAAAATCACAAATACACTAATCATCTCCCCAAAAGATGAATCAGTGTCCCTAAGGTCAATTATTCTCACACTGATACTTATTTTGCTGATAAAAGGGACATCCTTATCTTTGGATTGTTGAAACAAATATGTTAGCTTTTGTTGTTGTTATTCAGTTGCTTAGTCGTGTTCAACTCTTTGAGACTCCATGGATTGTAGCACATCAGACTTCCCTGTCTTTCACTGTCTCCTGGAGTTTGCTCAGACTAATGTCCACTGAATTAGTGATGCTATCTAATCATCTCAGGTTAACTACTATGAACGATTTTTAGTGTAGATGGTAAAGGTAAAGGTATGGATGAGGATAAAAGAAAAAAGGAAAGAACTGGTTAATATATTTATAATCATATCCGTATTAAAATAAGGCAGAAGTACAACTAATAAAATCCTAATTTCTGCCATTAGTAACATGGTTATCCCTTATTTATGATATGTATGATCATACCTGCTCATTGCTACACCCTTTGTCCTGAATTGTGAACCCTGTTGGTCCTGTTTTGTTGCCTAATTGGGTGACCTAAGTATTCTTTCTTGATGGATCTTAGTCATTGGCAAATTGCTTATTAGGGTAGTTTTCCATTAATGAGTACAAGAGCATACAAATAATAGGTGTACCCTTCATGCCAAACAAAATTTCCTCTTATCACTGATGGGTAGTAGAAATATAATTTCCTCTTGGTAGTCAGATGTTTACCTTGGTATAACACTCTCTTTGTCTGTTGGTTGACTGACATGAGGCATTCGGAGTTGACAAGTAGTCAAGCAGACATTTTGTGTGTGTGTGTGTGTGTGTGTGTGCGCTCAGTTGTGTCTGAGTCTTTCCAACCCCATGGACTGCCAGGCTCTTCTGTCCATGGAATTTTCCAGGCAAGAATACTGGAATGGGTTTCCATTTCTTATTCCAGGGGATCTTACTTATCCAGTAATCGAACTTGTATCTCTTGCGTCTTCTACATTGGCAGACGGATTCTTCACCACCTGTGCTACCTGGTGTATGATAAAGGATAATGGTAAGAGGAGCATCCCATTTCCACCCTTTGGTTTTTAGTCCTGTGAATCCTGGCTTTGGTAGAGACAACACTAAATGTTGGTCTTTGATTCTGAGCATATTGAAAAGGATTTTTCTCAGTAAGATAAAACATTACCCTCATTTTGGTGCTATCACTGAATCATTAAAGACTATCTCACCATTCCTTCGTATCAGCTGCTTCATCTTGATTAGGAATACAGTAAAATCATTGAATTTCTTGACAAGAAGCACAATTCTGACCTTAATTTACGGTAAAATGAATTCTTCAGTTAGAAGCAATGCTGTGTGAGAGAAGTGTTACTGGCGGAAAAAGGAAATGCATTTCCAGGCAAAATGTCTATTTCAGTGGGAAAAATATACTACCCCTTCCATGATGGAAATTCTCCAATGTGATCCATGTAAAACCTCGTGTCTGGTTGATGCCCTAGGAAGTGAGCCATAGTGTGTTTAGTGTCAGTTTTTGCTCTGGATGTGGTCATGCTCAACAGCAGCTCTAGCAACATCAGCCTTGGTCAAGGAAAGTTTATTTTACTGAGTTCATTAATAACCACCATCCTTGTCAACATCATCACTTTGTTCATAGTTCAGTCACTCAGTCTTGTCTAACTCTTTGGGGCCCCATGGACTGCAGCATGCCAGACTTCCCTGTCCATCGCCAAATCCCTGAGCTTGCTCAAACTCATGCCCATTGAGTCGCTGATGCCATCCAATCATCTCATCCTCTGTCCTCCCCTCCTTCTGCCTTCAATCTTTCCTATCATCAGAGGCTTTTCCAGTGAGTCACTTCTTGGCATCAGTACTGGAGCTTCAGCTTCAACATCAGTCATTCCAGTGAATATTCAGGAAACTCAATGGAAAGTGGCTAAATATGACATGGGTGGAAATGGGTGGCTGGGGAAAGAGACTGACAGCCACACAGTGGATTATCTTGTATCTGATTTTTAAGCTCTACTTCTGCTTTCAATTTCAGTCATATTAACCTAAATATTCCCAGATTATAAAACTTGGTCTCTGTAAGAGCTCACCACACACCTAGAAAAATATTTAGTACATTCACACAAAAGTTGTTTTCCCCTCTATTCAGCCTTGCAAATAGACCAGTATATAAATCCCATGTCGATTTTCTTTCTTTATTAAAAACTAAGCAGTTTGGCAACTGTGACATTAACACAATTTACTAACACTGGTGCATTGTGTATTATCTAATGGTCATGCGTTTTAATTTAGAGTAACTATAGATTTTATTTTAATTTTAGATTGTATCTTGATTTTTAGGTACTTTAGATTTTTACCTTGGTGTTTAGACTTTAAATATAACCCTGGTGTTTACTGGTGTATATAGTTGGGCAACCTTGATTAAGCTTGCTATCTGTGAAAGACCAGAATTACTTATATTCTAGAATCTATCAAATCTTTGAAAATTGATAGCTGTATCTTCAAATATATTTATTTGAATTAATATTTTATCATATTTTGTATATTTTTTGTAATATTTTGATCATAACTATGCATAGGGATTTTCTTTTTATAAATTTGGAGTATCATGTAATTAACCTTTAGAATAATTAGCATTTCTGTTTATTGCTATCAAGTGATATTAGTGAATTGTTTCACTAAACTGCCTGTTTTTACTGATTTTCTTTTGGGAAGGGGGTAATATCAAAATTTTACACACTGCTTCTAAAGCAAAAGTTTCAACAAGATGCCAAATTTTAAATCCTGTCTAAATATGAAGACCATGCTGCTGCAGCTGCTGCTAAGTCGCTTCAATCATGTCTGACTCTACGACCCCATAGACGGCCACCAACCAGGATCCCCTGTCCCTGGGATTCTCTAGGCAAGAACACTGGAGTGGGTTGCCATTTCCTCCTCCAAAGCATGAAAGTGAAAAATGAAAATGAATTCTCTCAGTCGTGTCCGACTCTCAGTGACCCCATGGACTGCAGCCCACCAGGCTCCTCTGTCCATGGGATTTTCCAGGCAAGAGTACTGGAGTGGGGTGCCATTGATAGCTACAACTAAAAAAATATGAAAGTCAGAGAATTCTAAAATACATAGAGGAACTGTAAAATCATTGAGTAAAGGCCCTTGTATTTATTGCTATCAAGCAACTTTCCAAAAACTGTAGTTTGAAAGCAAGGATGTTCATGTTCAGAGACACTAATCCTCAGCTAATTTTTATTTCACCAGTTTTTCTTTTTTCCAACACTATTATTTCTCAGGATATTACTTTCAATTTTAAAAGTAATTCATTTTTCCAAACATTTCTGAGAAAAGTTAACAACTGAAAATATATAAGTAAATCCAACTTCTCTGTGAAAATTCTCATCCTCATTCCTTAAATAAGCAAAAATAAATAAATAAATAAAAAAGATCACCATGTCTTAAAGTCTGCAACCATGTTATTTTTACATTTTTACCAAGCAGCTGAGTGTCAACTCTAAAGAAATAATTGTCTTCTCTTATAATATTACATATGCCATGGTGGACAGTATAATTGCCCCACTCCTACTGCAAAGAAGACCTTGGTGTTATGTCTGGATGTGTTGTAGTATTTGACGAAAGAAACTTTGGAGATGCAATTAAGCATAAGGACTTCAAAGTAGAGATAATATCCTTGTTTGGAGTGTATATATAATCACAGGGGTCCTTAAAAGTGGAAGAGGAAGGTAGAAGAGTAGAAGAGAGAAATAGAGAAAGAGATTTGAAATAAGGAGCTTGCTTTGTGATGAGAAAGTCGTATTTGAGCTGCGGTCTAGGCATTTTACAATAGGATAACCCTGCTTGCACCCAGAGTCTGGACATTTAGATATGGACCCCACTATAGGATTCCCACCTTTCTTTCCTCATGACTCCTTTAAAAACAACCACTCAGAACTGAACCCGTGAAAAATTAGTGACCTCTGCCCCAACCACTGTATAAGTCCAGTCACAGATGTTTGCTCTCCTGCTGTCTGTCTCCTGCTTGCCTGTGACATGGGACAGAAGACTGCCCTTCCCCCAGCTCATTGCATCCTGTCCAGGAGTTTGTAAGTGATAAATCTTATGACTTTACTTCCTTTGGGAAAGTGTACCGAAACTGCTGCTTCACTCAAATGGGCCAAGGTTTTCACTTCCGTATTGGAAGCTTGGATATTTAGGGAGCACTACAGAGCCCGCTGGAGAAGACAATGACAACCCATTCCAGCACTCTTGCCTGGAAAATCCTATGGATGGAGGAGCCTTGTAGGCTGCAGTCCATAGGGTCGCTAAGAGTCGGACACGACTGAGCGACTTTACTTTCACTTTTCACTTTCATGCGTTGGAGAAGGAAATGGCAACCTACTCCAGTGTTCTTGCCTGGAGAATCCCAGGGACGGCGGGGCCTGGTTGGCGGCCGTCTATGGGGTCGCACAGAGTCGGACACGACTGAAGCAGCTTAGCAGCGGAGCCCGCTGGCTGGCTTGCACATCATCATTCAGCACTGTTGACACATCAGCCCGGGAGGTTCCAAAACAAGATGTGTTTGCTGAATTCAAAGGTGCAGGAAAGACATCATGAGTCAAGAAGTTTGAGCAGCTTCTAGAAGCTGGGAATAGCCCTAAGTTGGCAGACAGCAAGAAAACATCTGCCACCTTACAAACTTAAGGAAATAAATTTTACCAACAAAGTTAATGATCAGGTAAAAAATAATTATCTCTCAGAGCTTCCAGAAAGGAATTCAACCCTGCTGACATCTTGATTTTAGCTTCAGAGAACTATGTCAAGACTTCAGACCTACAAATCTATAAGTTAATAAATGTGTTTCTTTTTTTGTCACTAACAAATTTGTTATAGCAGTGACAGAAAATTAATACATGTATTTTATACCATTTTCACTTTGATAGGAGGCACATCCTACTCTGTTATTTTTATTTTCTGTGTATTTATTGCCTCATCTCTGGTAAATAATATGCAGGACAGCTCACAGTGCGACTGGTGGCATGGAGGAATTCTGTTCCTCTGTTTTCAATCTAGGTGTTTCAAATGTCATCAAAATCACATTTAAACTATTAACCAAAGCAAATTTCTTTTTAAAAAGACAGTTTTTGAAAGATTTTTGTTGTCAAACATGACAGAAACCATGCCAAAAAAAAGAAAGATTTAAATATTCAAAAACATAAGAAATAAATAAATGACAAATGAAACCTCAAATCCCAACTATCTAAAAGCAGAATTTAGGTTGAAAATACTGCCTGCCACCAAGAGAGCATATTTTCTTATCCAGAAGTGGCTAAGGAGGTTATGGAGGGCACTGGACATGGGAGTTAGTTCCCAGGACTAATGCTGAACCTAAGATAGAAATAGTATCTATGCTCAATGTAGAGGAACATGGTAAACAATGACCTAATGAGATTTCAGAATTGCTATGAATCAGTAAATACTGTACATCGTATATATATATATATATATTTTTTTTTTTACTTCTATTTTAGATAAGGTTGTCTATTATTATCATGTCTCTGTACCACCAGTGTCCTGTGTGTAAATGTCTATGAGTGTTTGTTTGGGAGGGAAGCAGAAAATTCTTGTATAAGTCTATATAAGATCAAGAGAATTTATATTCACCCTGACATATTGAATTGCCCAAAAAGTTCATTTGAGTTTTTTCATAAGCTCTTACAGAAAACCCCAAACTATCTTTTTGGCCAACACAATACATAACATCATACCTTTTAAGCTTAATGTTGTAAATGAAGAAATTTGGATGTTCTGGGAAGAAGGTGAGATTTGTTTCCATATGGGAAAGTTGTGAACATTTATGGATTTGAGGGTACTGTGTGGTAATTAGGTAGTATGAAGCAGATATTTACTCTTTTCTTCTTACACCATCATCTAAGTGTTAACATTCTCCTCCCACTGGCAGTAGACTCAGCTTTATCATTTTCTTTTGGAAATAGCATGATAGAACATGTACTGAAAGCAAGGATTTGCATTGTACTCATACAAATAATCTTGCCAATTTGATTTCCGACTAAGATTGTAAAAAAGGCTTTACATGAAACAGACCAGAATGCAAGCCACAGTATGCAGTCGAATCTTAGCTGAACTGCAGCATTGACAATGAGAAATAAATGCTTCTATTACAAGCCACTAGATTTTGTAGTGTTTTTCTTTGCTCAATTATTGTGGCAGTAGATGATTAATACAAACATATTGTCTCATCTCCACATTATTTATTTGAGTTTATAGTGTTCATTGCTTGAATATGTGGCCCAAGTAACTTGCCCAAAGTTAGAAATGTAAAGCCTAGATTAAAACCTGGGGAACCTGACATTTGAGCCACAAAATTAGTTAATACACTGTACTAATCCATTCCAGTATCTCAAATATATTGTGTGTCTACTCTGATAAGCATCGGGATAATATGAGAACTGGTTTGTACCCAAAGTTGCATTTGAGGGAATTAAAGTATGACTTAAAGAAATATGTACTAGAATAAAATAGAAGTCATTAATTTAAGTTTTCTTAAAGAGATAGTCTTACATGCAGTTGGTTTTCTTGAAAATTTAAAATATTGCATCTCCCTTAAGTTTCATATTTATTGATGCAGTTGTGTTTCTCTAGCACTGTTTTAGGTCTATTTTTTCCATAGTACTTGCAGTCCTTATTCAATTCCTTCTTCATTATATCAAGCAGTGACCATAATGGCTTTTCAGATCTGATTTCCAAACTGTCGGCAATAGGCGCTCATATTTGATTGCTCGAAATGAACACAGTTCTAGGCCTGTTTGCCCTCTCAAAAAAAGCTATTAAATTCCTAGGACATGGATTTTCTTTTCTTGCTCTGAATCCTTTTCTATGACCAAATAACAATGAGAAGTTCTGAATAAAATATTCTACAGCCAGTTGTAGTATTTTATTCTTACATTTTAAATTCATGGATAAAATTATATTCTTTACTGATCTCTACCATCCTCAGTTCTTTCTGCAGAGGTAAGAGATGTCACTGGTAATGTCTATGGCCTCCTAAATGCTTTATCTATATCTTCATTTATATACATACTATAGCAATACCTGTTTTGGAATGTATATGTGTGTGTGTGAGTTTGTACATAATTGGACTAATACCATTGTACTATCTTCAAATTTGCTTTTGAGTCCTAAAAATAAGCTTAAAATTTTTCATGGCTAAGTATATCTAACCCCACTCCCTTGTTTATAACAGTAGCAAGATATTCCGTAAAATGGATATATAATAATTTATGTAAAGTTACTTACTCATGTAACTTTGAAATTTTTATTAGAAACATTGATTGGACTAATATCTTTTTATATCACCTAGAGATATTATTTCATGGCTAAAATATTTGAACTCCAAAAGATTATGTTACTTTATACCCACATGAGGTCTGGTGGCTCAGACAGTAAAGAATCTGCCTATGATGCAGGAGACCCAGGTTCACTTCCAGGGTTGGGAAGATCCCCTTAAGAAGGGAATGGCTATCCACTCCAGTATTCTTGTTTGGAGAATACTATGGACAGAGGAGCCTGGTGGGCTCAAAGAGTTGGACACAACTGAGTGACTAACACAGTACTCAAGGTCCATTTATTCTTCCAGAAGGCTCGGAGGACAACTGTTGAAATGTTCACATGTATTTATTTTCCAAGAATAAGCTTTAATTTGCCAAGCCCATACAATCTAAATCATTGAAGAAGACAATAAATGTTTGCCTAATTATTCCATAATTTTCAGGACCCATCTTCCACAAAAGTGCTAATATTTAACAGTATAGTAAACAGTAGCACTAGTTTCATATCTTTATAAAAATAATTTTTTTCTTCTTTTTTAAACTAATTTATTTTTAATTGAAGGATAATTGCTTCAAAGAATTTTGCTGTTTTCTATCAAACCTCAACATGAGTGAACTATAGGTATACATTTTTAAAAAGTCCTTTTTGAAATGCTTTATATCTTAACAGTCATGATATCATTAAAGCAGAGACCTGTGAAAGTATTAGTTGTAAGGACTTGAATTAATTTTTATTTTTTATTCATTTCCCAATTGTTTAAGTGAATAGAGTTTCTGTTGGTATTACTGTCATTTTTTTTCTTTAAAATAGTTAACTATACTACCAAATTGCCTCATATCATATCATAGTTTTTAAGTATTTGTTGTTAAATACATATACACACACATTCCCATATGAACACCCATGATGAAAAATCACAGCAAAATGATTCTTTGTTTTCGTAGGTCCTCTTATTGTCTTTATTACAAATGACTAAAGTGAGGTGATGGAGAAGGCAATGGCAACCCACTCCAGTACTCTTGCCAGGAAAATCCCATGGACGGAGGAGGCTGGTAGACTGCAGTCCATGGGGTTGCTGAGAGTCAGACACGACTGAGAGACTTCACTTTCACTTTTCACTTTCATGCATTGGAGAAGGAAATGGCAACGCACTCTAGTGTTCTTGCCTGGAGAATCCCAGGGACAGGGGAGCCTGGTGGGCTGCCGTCTCTGGGATTGCGCAGAGTTGGACACGACTGAAGCAACTTAGCAGCAGCAGCAGCAAAATGAGATGAAGAGATTAGCTCAACTTTCCCAAGGTCATTCATTTATATGGTAAGCCCTGCATCTGATTTCTGAACTTAAATTCTCAAATAGCAAATTAAATACACCATATATAGCGTGTTGTGGTTTTCAATGGATATATTAAATATTTAATTTCTGAAAGACATTTTGATATGTATTAGTTCATCTAGAATTTGACATTAAAATCAGGAGCAGTGGGAGATGATAAGGAACTAGAAATCACAGGTTAACAGAAGAACTGTGTAGAATATATTTCTTTCTTAGATATTAAATTAAACATTAAATCCTTGTCCATTTATGTTAATAAGTTCTCCCAAATAAGAAAGGAGCAAACTCTTATTTTACAATTTTTGTGGAAGCAAATTAAACTGCATTCACTCTAAAGTTAAAAGAATTTTAAAAATATACTTAATTTACAAGTTATTGCTGTCATGCCTATATATTTTGTTTCCCCAATTTGGAAAAATATAAATGTAATTTGTAATTTGAAAAATACTAGATTAAAAATAGGGAGATTGCTTTCAAAATCATTCAGCACTCTGATTTTCTGTAATCCCAGAATAGTTCTATTCCAGATCTTACATTAGTTCTAGTTTTATTGTAAAAACAGAAAAACATAAACCATGATATTATATTACCATATGCCTCAGATTTTTTAACCTCAAAGCTATTTCTGATTAATGTAGGTTTTTTTTTTTTTTTTGTAAAGTGTAATAAAAAGCAATCCTATGATTATTTCCTAATCTATATTTCTTTCATAGGATAATGGTAGCTGGCAATATCAGATTCATTGGTATATTGACAGAAAGCCGCTAAAATGCTTTAAAGTAGAAAAAATCAATAAATCTTGATTAAGATATAATGCTAGGAAATTATTCTGCTTGGCATTCACCTTTTAAAGTAGATTCAGGACACGTATACAGTATATTAAAATACATGTCTGAATTGACTATTTATACGTAGAAGCTTTCTGTAAGAAGGGAAATGGTGGTACTTGGCTCATTTTACTCATGAATATCAAAATACTCATGAATGTCTCATTTGCAGGCAGCCACAAAACAGGATGTGCACATCCCCATTGTCCCAGATCATTACACTGAGTGAACCATGCATATCCTTGAAATACTTCTGAGGAAAGTGAAAGAGGTGGTATTAAACCTTGATGCCCTTAGGAGATATAACAACCCATCTCAAATGACCCAGCTACAAGAACTATTCCTATCAAGGAGAAATTTGGAAAGAAACCTCTACTGAATTCATGTATGAGAAAATAAAATAATCAAGACATTTTCTCAATGTAATCAGTTTCCCATTATTAAGTCTGGATCTTACTATCTATGCATATTAGAATTATAATATTTGTAATATTTATTCATAAACATTGATTTTGCATTTAATTAAGACATACCTGGTTGATTTTTATATACTTTTTATTGTAAAAAGTATATATATATATATATAACAGTTCAGTTCAGTTCAGTCACTAAGTCCTGTCCTACTCTTTGAGACTTCATGAATTGCAGCACGCCAAGCCTCCCTGTCCGTCACCAGCTCCCAGAGTTCACCCAAACTCACGTCCATCAAGTTGGTGATGCCATCCAGCCATCTTATCCTCTGTCGTCCCCTTCTCCTCCTGCCCCCAATCCCTCCCAGCATCAGAGTCTTTTCCAATGAGTCAACTCTTCGCATGAGGTGGCCAAAGTACTGGAGCTTCAGCTTCAAGCATCATTCCTTCCAAAGAACACCCAGGGCTGATCTCCTTCAGAATGGACTGGTTGGATCTCCTTGCAGTCCAAGGGACTCTCAAGAGTCTTCCCAACACCACAGTTCAAAAGCATCAATTCTTCAGCGCTAGGTTTCTTCACATTCCAACTCTAACATCCATACATGACTACTGGAAAAACCATAGCCTTGACTAGATGGACCTTTGTGGCAAAGTAATGTCTCTGCTTTTCAATATGCTATCTAGGTTAGTCATAACTTTCCTTCCAAGGAGTAAGTGTCT
>NW_011494690.1:94565-126913 GCF_000754665.1 Bison bison bison | reverse complement strand
AATCACCATCTGCAGTGATTTTGGAGCCCCCCAAAAAATAAAGTCTGACACTGTTTCCACTGTTTCCCCATCTATTTCCCATGAAGTGATGGGACCAGATGCCATGATCTTCGTTTTCTGAATGTTGAGCTTTAAGCCAACTTTTTCACTCTCCTTTTTCACTTTCATCAAGAGGCTCTTTAGCTCCTCTTCACTTTCTGCCGTAAGGGTGGTGTCATCTGCATATCTGAGGTTATTGATATTTCTCCCGGCAATCTTGATTCCAGCTTGTGCTTCTTCTAGCCCAGCATTTCTCATGATGTACTCTGCATATAAGTTAACTAAGCAGGGTGACAATATACAGCCTTGACATACTCTTTTTCCTATTTGGAACCAGTCTGTTGTTCCATGTCCAGTTCTAACTGTTGCTTCCTGACCTGCATACAAATTTCTCAAGAAGCAGGTCAGGTGGTCTGGTATTCCTATCTCTTTCAGAATTTTTCACAGTTTTTTGTGATCCACACAGTCAAAGGCTTTGGCATAGTCAATAAAGCAGAAATAGATGTTTTTTCTGGAAATCTCCACTGGAGAAGGGAATGGCAAACCACTTCGGTATTCTTGCCTTGAGAACCCCATGAACAGTATGAAAAGGCAAAATGATAGAATACTGAAAGAGGAACTCCCCAGGTCAGTAGGTGCCCAATATGCTCTGGGGATCAATGGAGAAAGAACTCGAAAAAGAATGAAGGGATGGGGCTAAAGCAAAAACAGTACCCAGTTGTGGATGTGACTGGTGATAGAAGCAAGGTCCGATGCTGTAAAGAGTCATATTGCATAGGAACCTGGAATGTTAGGTCCATGAATCAAGGCAAATTGGAAGTGGTCAAACAGGAGATGGCAAGAGTGAACGTCGACATTCTAGGAATCAGCAAACTAAAATGGACTGGAACGGGTGAATTTAACTCAGATGACCATTATGTCTACTACTGCAGACAGGAATCCTTTAGAAGAAATGGAGTAGCCATCATGGTCAACAAAAGAGTCTGAAATGCAGTACTTGGATGCAATCTTAAAAACGACAGAATGATCTCTGTTCGTTTCCAAGGCAAACCATTCAATATCACAGTAATCCAAGTCTATGCCCCAACCAGTAATACTGAAGAAGCTGAAGTTGAATAGTTCTATGAAGACCTACAAGACCTTTAGAACGAACACCCCAAAAAGATGTCCTTTTCATTATAGGGGACTGGAATGCAAATGTAAGAAGTCAAGAAACACCTGGAGTAACAGGCAAATTTGGTCTTGGAATAAAGAATGAAACAGGGCAAAGGCTAATAGTGTTTTGCCAAGAGAACACACTGGCCATATATAACATTACATTTATCATTTTTAGCATTTTAACCAAACAATATAATGGTATCAATTACATTCACAATGTTCTGCAATCATCACCATTCTTGATTTCCAAATTGTTTTATCAACCTAAATGGAAATTATATGCCCATTAAGACACATGGAGCATAATTTTTGAAACATTCTATGAGGCTAATGACAGGAAGCTGATCTTGGCAAAAAAAGTAAATTTTTTGTAGCAAACACAGAGGAAAAATAGAATAGAAAAAAATAAAATACTTGTTGATTGTCTTATGATAATAGGATGCTATTCTATTTTAATTTCTAATTTTTGACAATTTTTCTCATCTTTATTGAGACATAACTGACATATAATATTGTGTAAGTTTAAAATTTAAGCATGCTGATTTGAAACACATAAGTTGTAAAATGATTACCCCTATAGTACTAGCTACCATGTACATCATGTCACTTAATAACCATTTACTTTCTAAAATGAGAAAATTTAAGATATACTCTCTAAGCAACTTTTTAGTACAGTTGACCCTTGACCAGCACAAAGTTGGGGGCACTGAAGCCCCACACAGTTGAAAGTCCACATAAAACTTTACAGTTGGCCTTCTGTGTCAGCAATTCTGCATCTATGGATTCAACCAATCTCAAATTATATAGAACTATAATATGTATATGTGTTTTAAGAACCCAAGTATAAGTTTACCCATGAAGTCAAATCAAGTTGTTCAAAGGTCAACTGTATAAATCATAGCATCATTAATTATGAACACCATTAGATCTTCGGAACTCATTTATGTTTTATCTGAAACTTTGTACCATTTAGCCAACATCTCACCATTTTCCCCAAGCCTTTGATCTCTGGTAACCTCAACTCTGATGTTTGTTTCTATAAGTTCACCTTTTTTAGATTACATATAGCAGTGACCTCACACAGTATTTGTCTTTCTCTGACTTACTTCACCTCACATAATACCCCCAAGGTTCATTCACATTGTTGCAAATGACACGATTTCCTTCTTTCTTATTGCTCAATAATATTCCATCATATGTATATATAGCAAATTTTCTTTATTCATTCGCCCATTGACAGGTGATTTCCATATGGCTATTGTGAATAATGCTTTAATGAACACTGCTGCTGCTGCTGCTAAGTCGATTCAGTCGTGTCCGACTCTGTGCGACCCCATAGATGGCAGCCCACCAGACTCTCCCATCCCTGGGATTCTCCAGGCAAGAACACCGGAGTGGGTTGCCATTTCCTTCTCCAATGCATGAAAGTGAAAAGTGAAAGTGAAGTTGCTCAGTCGTGTCCGACTCCTAGCGACCCCATGGACTGCAGCCCACCAGGCTCCTCCATCCATGGGATTTTCCAGGCAAGAGTACTGGAGTGGGGTGCCATTGCCTTAATGAACACAGGGATGAAAATATCTCTTTTAGATCCTGTTTTTATTTTTGAATATATAACAAGAAGTAGGATTGCTAGGTTGTTGTCTATTTTAAATCTGTTATTATATACCTAATATATTTAGGTGCTTAAATGTTGGGTACACATATATTTACTATTATTATATGTCTTGATATATTGACACTATGATAATCATATAATGACCTTTGTCTCATTACTCTTTTTGCCTTAAAATCTGTTTTGACTGATGTAAGTATAGTTATACCTGCTGAAAATTCAGCTGATTGTCCTATGGGGGGACACTTGTATGTAACTACTTGCTTTTTTCTTGCTGCTTTTAAGATTTTCTCTTCAATTTTTGCCAACTTAATTATAAAGTGCTTTAGTGTGGGCTTCTCTGTGTTCATCTTATTTAAGATTCCCTGTAATTCCTGGACTTGGATACATGTTTCCTTCCCCAGGTTAGGGAAATTTTCAGTCATTATTTCTTCAAATATTTTTTCTATAACTTTCTCTTTTCTCCTTCTAGGATTCCTATAATGTTAATATAGCTATGATTTATCTTAATCCAGGAATCCCTTAAACTATCCTCATTTTTGTTTTGTTTTATTTTAATATTTTGCTGTTGTAATTAGGTGAATTTTGCTACCTTGTTTTCCAGATTGCTGATCCATTCTTTTGTATAATGAAATCTGCTGTTAATATCCCTCTAGGATATTCTAAAATTTTGGTTACTGTATTTTTCAGTCTGATTTTTCTTTTCTTTAATTCTGTCTTTTTGTTGATATTATCATTGAGTTCATCCTTTCTTCTCCCTGAGTTCACTGAGCACTTTTATGTCTGTTACTTTGATCTCTTTATGAAGTAAATTACTTGTTTCCATTTAGTTTAGTTATTTTGTTGGAGGTTTTTATTTTCTAATTTCATCTGGAAGTTATTCCTTTGTTTCCTTATTTTTCTAAGTCTCTGTTTTTGTTTCTACATACTCAGTGTATTAGCTACATATCCAGGTCTTGAAACAGAAGGTGTAGAAGGTGTCCATGGGGTCCAAAGCCAGGTACCCCAGGGGTATTTCATGTGTGCCCTGTGTGGGCAATCCTGTTGTGGTTGAGCTTTGTTTGCTCTGGGCTCACTGCTAGGTGGGACTCGTCCTTGGTCTATCTGTCTATGACCCCAGCGGCATCTGCTGTGGGTGTGCTGATGTCTGGGGCTGGCCCCAGGTGTGACTGGCTGCAGGCCCAACCATGGCTTTGGAGGAGGGTGTGCTAGTATGTGAACCAGCTCCATGGGCAGGAGCACCTGTTCAGAGGAGCACCAGTTTCAGCTGGGGCCACTCATTGTTTGGGTGATATACAGTTGGACTGAATAAGTGGTTTGGGTGATTCTAGTCACAAAACAAAATGGCAAGGTAGGGCATATAGTGTTAGCTAGGTTGATGGAGAACAAAAGAAATGCCTACTGCCCGTGCCAGACCTACCAGGTGCAAGAAAAGTGAAAAAAAAAAAAAAAAGGCTCCATCAGTCCTTTCATTCCATATGCTTGCTTCCCTTTTGGTATATACTTTAAAATTAGTCAATGGATCTCCTTCTTGTATGACCTGGGTGCATTTTAAGTTGCTGTCTATTCCCTAGAGCTTAAAGAGAGTGAGTTTTCATGTGAGCCCTTTAAGAACAGAGTCTCAGTGTCTCAGTTTAGAATAGCTCTCTCACCCAAACATGAGCTCTCTGCTGGTTTTCAAAGTCAGATGTTATGAGGGCTCATAGTTGCAATGTAGGTCTCCTGGGATGGGGAGCTCAACACGGGGCTTGAAATGTCACTCCTCAGGTAGTACACCTCTCTGCTTCTTCTACCTATTTTATGTGGCCTTTTCTTTGTAGCGTTAGTTGTAAAAGATCAGTTCTTCTGGTCTTCAGGTGGTTCTCAGAAATAGTGGTCCAATATATAGTTGTAGCTTTGGTGTGCCTATGGGAAGAAGTGCCTCTTCATGGATCACACCCTTCTCATGGTAAAGAGGCTTGTATAACTCAATGAAGCTATGAGCCAGGCCACGCAGGGCAACACAAAATGGATGGGTCATAGTGAAGAGTTCTGACAAAATGTGGTCCACTGGAGGAGGGAATGGCAAACGACTCCAATATTCTTACCACAAGAACCACGTGAACATGAACAGTATGAAAAAGGCAAAAAGATATGACACTGAAAGATGAGACCCCCAGGTTAAAAGGTGTCCAATATGCCAATGGGGGAGAGTGGAGGGCAATTATTAATAGCTCCAGAAAGACTGAAGTGGCTGGGTTAAGTTTTGGGTACATCTGGTGGTGAAAGTAAAATCTGATGCTGTAAAGAATGATATTATATAAGAACCTAGAATGTTAGGTCCCTGAATCAAGGTAAATTGGACATGGTCAAGCAGGAGATGGCAAGAGTGAACATCGACATATGAGGAATCAGTGAACTAAAATGGACTGGAATGCAGCCACAAAATTAGAAGATGGTTGCTCCTTACAAAAAAAGCCGTGACAAACCTAGACAGCATGTTAAAAACCAAAGACATCATTTTGCCAACAAAGGTCTGTGTAGTCAAAGCTAAGGATTTTCCTATAATCATGTATGGATGCAAGATTTGGACCATAAAGAAGACTGAGTGCTGAAGAATTGATGGTTTCAAATTGTGATGCTGGGGAAGACTCTTGAGAGTCCCTTGGAGAGCAAGGAGATCAAGCCAGTCTATCCTAAAGGAAATCAATCCTGAATATTCATTGGCAGGACTGATGCTGTAAATGAAGCTCCAATACTTTTAGTTACCTGATAAAAAGATTCATCTCATTGGAAAAGACCCTGATGCCGGGCAAAATTGAAGGCAGGAGGAGAAGGGGGTGGCAGAGGATGAGATGGTTAGATAGCATCACCGACTCAATAGACAAGATTTTAACCAACTCTGGGAGATGGTGAAGCAAAGGGAAGCCTAGGGTGCTACAGTCCATGGCATCACAAAGAGTCAGACATGACTTACTGAGTGATCAACAATAATAATGGAAGGAGGTGAGCTCAGGATCTTCCTACTCTGCCGTCTTCAACCCAAAGTCCTTACACGTATGATTTAAATGAAAAAATATCATATTCCTTCCTTACATTTTGCCCCCAGAACCTCTGCCATAAGAACATCTCTGCTTTGAAAATAAAATACCAAACTTTAGTAAAAGATTAAAAGGTGGATAAGTACTCCAGTGGCTATATTATTTGTATTCATCTACTAGATCTATATTTTTTCCTAAATAGCTATTAAGACCCACCTGAAATAGATCTTCTCTGAAGTACAATAAAAATAATTGAATTAAAATAATCTTATTTTTTTCCTAGTGTTATATAGGCTGTATTTTGTACAATTTTTAACACCTCCCCACTTTCTGGGATAGAATAGAAGAATATTTTTAAAACATAACAATGTTTCTATTTCCTTTTGTTCAGGATGAGAAAAATAGGATTACAATGAAATTTACTACATTGAACAGACTTCTTAGTGGCTCAGTGGTCAAGAATCCACCTGCCAATGCAGGAGATGCAGGAGATTTGGGTTCGATCCCTTGGTCATGAAGACCCCCTGGAAGAGGAAGTAACAACCCGCTCAAGTATTCTTGCCTGGAAAATTCCATGGACAGAGAAGCCTGGCAGGCTACAGTCCATGGGGTCCCAAAGAGTCAAACACGACAGAGTGAGCATGCAGGCACTACAGTGAACACATTTAGCTGATAAATTTAAATTACCCCAGCTCTGCCCTTAAATCAATTGCTTGTGTCTTTCCTCAAGAGTGAACTCAAGAAAAGAACATATATATCACCTAGAATAAGATATCATTGATTGGTTGTGACTTTCTTGATCCCTTTACAAGACAATGTTCCTGAAAGAAGGAAAGCTCTTTTTGTAATCCAGATCAGAGACTAATGTGTTGCTCTGTGAACAAAAGGAAAAAATATAGTCATTAAGATTAAACATTGGTTTAATACTGTAAGAGGGAGCAGTATATAACTTAGACCAAATCCTTGCAAGATCTGAAGGAATTGAAAATGTCTACCATTTATATGAAAAGTATTGTTTAAACTGAAAGGATACATTTTTTAACCTGAAAAGCTTTCAGACAGTTAATCGCTAATTGTAGAAGTTCTACCACTGCCAGCAAGGAGTTGTCTGGTGTTTTGTGGTGTCACAAAAAATTATTTGCATCATAGGAAAAAAAAGTAAACTCTTAATGTTTTTGGATATTGAAGTGCAGTGTGAATAATTTTTAAACTTTATTATAGTGGAACAATAGCACAGGTTCATATAGAGCAATAGGTGTGGCTTTCTTAGAGTAACAATACCTCATTTCCATATATATGTATATGTTTATATACACACATATATATATGAGGGACTGTTTTAACATATCTTAATTATTCTGTAGAAAACTAGCAAAACAATGAGAAACTATTTCATGATTTTTTCCATGATGCTTAAAGCCTTAATGCTCCATTATTCAAATTTAGCCTAACACAACCTTAATTATATAGACATTAGTTATTCTTAAGGATACAAATTATAGAACATTGAAAATTTGTCGTTTTTTCTCCCAAATTATTTGTTCTTCATCCCTGCATGTTTCCAGGTTTGTTTCACATGAAAGATGTCTTAATAATATCTATTTCAACACAGTCAACTGCTCTTTCTCTTTTGGCAGAGATCTAAAAGGGTTTAAATACCCTGATGGCATCCTGCCAGGAATTAGCTCCAGGTAGAAAGATGGAAAGAATCAAAAAAGTAAACAAAGTTTCAACCCACTGAGAGTGCTGCTCCAAGCTAGGCAATAAAGACAACAGGTTTATATGCTGGTTTCTCTTCAGGGAGAGAATGTTGGGCAGTTTCCTGTTGATTGATTCTCTAAATCTTTCCCTTTCATGTTCAATGTTTCCACAGTCTTTGCCACTGTTCCTACTGCTCTTTCAAGTAGGGAGTTTGATTCCCAGCAGTGCTAATATTGGTTTCTTCCTAGACGAGAAACCTATGAAAATCTTAAAGCCAATGAAATGGAATTTTTACATCATCCATTCATGTGACAAGTTTATTACAGTCTTTGAAAATTGTATTACTGAGTTCCATTGTAGTCATCCTATAGTAGTAGACAATGAAAAAACAGCTTAACAATTCAATTTTTATAATAAAAAGATGAATGAGTAATATTTATGTGGGTTCTCTCATTTATGCCAAAGAGAGAAGCTCATGTGAAAAATTTATAAAAACCTGGATTCAGCTTTCTTAGAATGACTCTTTTTTCATTTTCTGTGATATCGTATACAAGCCAGGAATATCATGGACAAAGAGATTTGTCTAAGCCTGAAATGGTAGCTCCTATCACTTTGATTCATATAATCCATGTTCTTTTCATTCTTTCCAGCTTCCAGGAAATGCCTTTCCCTACAAATTGAGAACTTTTTCTGTTAATGAAATGCAAAAATTGCTTGTCAGTTTCCAATGGTGCTTGCATTCATATGGCTCTGCTTCAAGGAGACAACTGTGGTTTTGATTTTCTAACTCCTCTTTCAGTAAGTCTGTGTTGTCCCTGAAGACACCTGACAATTTTTAGTATCCCATCTCTGAACCTAGGGAAAGCCCCTGGAGTAGATATTCTTGTTTTTGTTAACTAGAGGAAGGACTTGCAGAATAAGATGCCAGGGAAAGAACTGGGTTTCATATTAGTGTTTCACTGCCATTGTTCAGTGGCAACATCTACTCCTAGCCCATGCAGCCATTGAAAAAACTAAGGAGAATACAACAACAAAAAAAAGGAACTATAACAGATAATTATATCTAATTTACATTAACTTTATAATTTTAGCTTTAAAATACACACAAATCAATATTAATATAATGAAGTTAAATGCAGATATACATATATATATATATATATACACACACACACACACTTCCTAGGTGGCTCAGGGGTAAAGAATCTGTCTGCCAATGCAGGAGATGAAGGAGGACACACGTCAGATCCCTGGGTTGGGAAGATCCCCTGGGAGAAGGTAATTGCAACTGGCTCAAATATTCTGGCCTGAAAAATCCCATGGACAAAGGAACTTGGCAGGTTATATATGGTCCACAGGGTCACAAAGAGTCAGACACAACTTAGCAAATAAACAACAACTATATATACATATATATGTATATATAGTTTGAGAAAAATGGGCACTGAAGATAAAGGTGTTTCTAAGTTAATATAAGATGTAAACTCATATTAGTGAGCAGTACCCAGTCTAACTCCCTGAAACTAGCCTACATAAGAATAGAGTTTTCCAGGAAAGGGAAGCATGGATTTTGTAAGTCTATAAGAGCTACCCGTCCTGACATTTCTTTTATCCACCCTGTTCCTCACTTTTATTTGACACCAACTATTCCCATGTGGAAAAGCAAAAGTGCATCACTGGAGCTCAGGCAGCCTCTCTATCCCTGGTTTATGAAGGGCTGAGCAGTTCAGAGTTGCCTGTAGATAAGATGGCTTTATTAGGAAATACCAAAGTTCAAGTAATTTTGGTGAGATTTCTCAAGAAAGCAGCCAACATGGGTGAGGGGCTCCATAAATCCACTATATTACACTGGAATGAGTCAAAGGACTATGGTCAAGAAGTTTCTGCCTAATACTGCAGCATGTTAGGGAGTTCTGAAGCACAGATCACCACTGAGGACTCAGAAAACTCACAAATGCATCTCCAGGCAATTCAGAATTTGGATGCCTGCTGTACAGAGAATTATAAAGAGCATGAGCTATATTCATTATCCTTTGTTTCCTATTGCTGCTATAACAATTATTTCATATTCAGTAACTTAACACACATTTATTATCCTACAGTTATACAGATCAGAAATCCTTATGGATTTCACCAGATTGAAATTGAAGTATCAACAGACTATTCTGGAGGCTAGAAGAGAATCTATCTTCTCGGTCATTCACACATTAGCATAATTCAGTTCTGTTCAGCAATCTGAGGTCTCTGATTCCTTCCCTGCAGTCAGTGGGAGGCAGCCCATTTCTCCTAGAAGCCTTTGTGCAGCCTTCTCATACAATGCCTTGCATCTCAGAACCAGGAACTGGGCATAAAATCCTCATAGTGTTTCTCTGACCTTATTCCTTCAGGGCATCTCTGATCACAGCTGGGAAAGTTTCTCTGCTTATTTGACTCATTTGATCAGATTGGGTCCACTCAGACAATCCAGGACAATCTCATCTCAAAGTCTGTCACCTTAGTCACATCTGCAAAATACCTTTTATCATGTAAGGCTTACTGTTTAGGATCTGAGAATTTGGATGTGGGCATCTTTGGGAGACTGTTATTCTGTGTATCACAAAAGTGTTAGTTGCTTGGTCCTGTCCGACTCTTTGTGACCCCACAGACTGCAGCCTGCCAGGCTTCTCTGTCCATAAGATTCTCCAGGCAAGAATACTGGAGTGGGTCGCCATTCCCTTCTCCAGGGGATCTTTCCGACCCTGGGATGGAACTGGGTTGCCTGCATTGCAGGCAGATTCGTTACCATCTGAGCCACCAGAGAAACCACACCTCTTTTGTTGTTTCCCTTCCTCTCAATGAACTCTGTAAAAGGCAGCAGATGGAGAGAATTATAGTGAATATATACCTATTCAGGTACTGCCAGTATCAAATCTGTTACCTGACTTGAGGAGAGAAAAATTATAAATCAGGGTGAGACTAGAGTTTAACTTTGTGCTAGAAAAAATTTTGCAATACCTCAGACTGGCCAGAAAACTTTAAGATATGCCCAAGGTGACATCACAGGAGTGGAAAAGGGTGATTTGAGATAACCAACTGAAAGGCAGAGCTATTTATGTATCCACAATAAATTCAACCCATTTAATTAACCCGTTGCACATATTTTAATATTTTTTTGTGTGTTACATTATTGGCAGCAAGGCTATTTAGAAATGATAGAGACTTTATACTTATTATAACAGATCGTTTTTTCCTTGTGCTGGGAAAAAGAGAATCTGAGCTCTTGTTCAATTGAGGGCTAATTTCAATTACATATTTTTATGCAGAATAAAAAATTTCATAAAATATAATCATAATAATCATGAATTGCCTATTTATATATTCTAGGAATTATATAAATATTTTAGATCATGTTTATATAACCTCACACAACTGTTTTATTTTTATTTCTGCTACACAAGTGAGAGACCCAAAATTAACAAATTCTCTTAAATCACACAGGCATTAAATGACAGAAGGCAAGTTGAATCTGCATTAGCTTTACTTCAAATTAAGGGTCTTAACAGGTAGAACACTTACTATTTTCTCTTATGTTTTAATAAATATATTTTCGTGGATACTCAAACAGCAGGAAAAAGGTTTTATGGCAGAGTATTCTGAAAGATGACCTCATTACTTTATAGAAGTGTAAGTACAGGGAAATCTCAACAACTATGCTCTGTATTTGTAAAAGAGATTAGATATAATTTTCAGACAGATGGAATTATCAGTTTATCAAGGGATGAAGAATATAGTGAGGACATTTTTTGAAATATCTTATAAGCCTCACTTATTTTTTTTTACATTTGTAAGAAATTTTTGAAACAGAGTAATAATTATACTATATGTAAATAAAAGCTAGAAGCAATCTTCAACACAAGACCACAGTATTTGAACCTCATAGCACTTTAAAATACCACTATTATATGCAGTAGTTGTGAAAACATTGTTTTCCAATGGTTAGAACACTTGAAAATAATTTTAAAAATTCAACTTTGCATTATATTTAGGGAAATAAATTAAAACACACCTTGATGTAAATTTTGAAGACAAAGAGGAAATAGGCCTTTGGGCAGATGGGTGAAGGTGTAAGCTAGATGGGAACAGTAAAGGAACACTTTAGGTTCACCTCAAAGGGAATAAAACTTTTAAAGCAAGTGGGTTTATAATGTGGTTAGTAATGTGCTAGGGAAAATAATATTTTCCCTAGCTGTTATAAAAACAACCCCCAAGTCTCAGCAGCTTCACATTCACTCAAAGGATTCTTATTCAACAAATTCCAATGCAGTTGTTTCTTGATCTGGTGACCTTCTTTCTAGTGGTAACCCCATTGAGAGACCTTTTCTACTTCTGTTGTTAGAATGTGGGAAGCCCTCTGTTGGAACCTCCTCATAGAATAGAAAGATGAGGAGACAACACTGGTGGAAATAGTGAAAGTCTAAGGGACTAAGCATTACATTATTTCTTCCATTAAAAAAAAAAAAAAGATGAGGTTACTAGAACAAAGAGAATATAGCAATAGTTTAAATTTGAATAAAATCATATCAATAATTACATGTATGTGAACTACCATGGTAGAAGAGGTGGAAATTGATTCAGTTCAGTTCAGTCAGTCAGTTGTGACTGACTCTTTGTGACCCCATGAACCGCAGCACACCAGGCCTCTCTGTCCATCACCAAATCCCAGAGTCCACCCAAACCCTCCATTGATTCGGTGATGCAACCCAACCATCTCATCCTCTGTCATTCCCTTCTCCTCCTGCCCTCAATCTTTCACAGCATCAGGGTCGTTTACAATGAATCAGCTCGTCGCATCAGGTGGCCAAAGTACTGGAGTTTCAGCTTCAACATCAGTCCTTCCAATGAACACTCAGGACTGATCTCCTTTAGAATGGACTGGTTGGATCTCCTTGCAGTCCAGGGAACTCTCAAGAGTCTTCTCCAACACCACAGTTTAAAATCATCAATTCTTCTGTGATCAGCTTTCTTAATAGTCCAACTCTCACAAACATACATGACCACTGGAAAAACCACAGCCTTGACTAGATGGACCTTTGTTGGCAAAGTAATGTCTCTGCTTTTTAATATGCTGTCTAAGTTGGTTATATCTTTCTTTCCAAGGAGTAAGTGTCTTTTCATTTCATGGCTGCAATCACCATCTGCAGTGATTTTGAAGCCCAGAAAAATAAAGTTGGCCACTGTTTCCCCATCTATTTGCCATGAAGTCATGGGACCGGATGCCATGATCTTAGTTTCCTGAATGTTGAGGGTAAAGCCAACTTTTTGACTCTCCTCCTTCACTTTCATAAAGAGGCTTTTTAGTTCGCCCTCACTTTCTGCCATAAGGGTGGTGTCATCTGCATATCTCAGGTTATTGATATTTCTCCTGGCAATCTTGATTCCAGCTTGTGCTTCATCCAGCCCAGCGTTTCTCATGATGCACTCTGCCTGCAAGTTAAATAAGCAAGGTGACAATAAACAGCCTTGACGTACTCCTTTTCCTATTTGGAACCAGTCTGTTGTTCCATGTTCAGTTCTAACTGTTGCTTCCTGACCTGCATATAGGTTTCTAAAGAGGCAGGTCAGGTAGTCTGGTATTCCCATCTCTTTCAGAATTTTCCACAGTTTATTGTGATCCACACAGTCAAAGGCTTTGGCATAGTCAATAAAGCAGAAATAGATGTTTTTCTGGAACTCTCTTGCTTTTTCCATGATCCACCAGATGTTGGCAATTTGATCTCTGCTTCCTCTGCCACTTCTAAAATCAGCCTGAACATGTGGAAGTTCACGGTTCATGTATTGCTGAAGCCTGACTTGGAGAATTTTAAGCATTACTTTACTAGCATGTGAGATGAGTGCAATTGTGCAGTAGTTTGAGCATTTTTTGGCATTGCCTTTCTTTGGGATTGGAATGAAAATTGACCTTTTCCAGTCCTGTGACCACTGCTGAGTTTTCAAAATTTGCTGGCATATTGAGTGCAACAGTTTCACAGCATCTTTCAGGATTTTAAATAGCTCAACTTGAACTCCAGAGAAGGCAATGGCACCGCATTTCAGTACTCTTGCCTGGAAAATCCCATGGACGGAGGAGCCTGGTGGGCTAGAGTCCATGGGATGGCTAAGAGTCGGACATCACTAAGTGACTTCACTTTCACTTTTTACTTCCCTGCATTGGAGAAGGAAATGGCAACCCACTCCAGTGTTCTTGCCTGGAAAATCCCAGGCACGAGGGAGCCTGGTAGGCTGCCATCTATGGGGTCACACAGAGTTGGACACAACTGATGTGACTTAGCAGCAGCAGCAGCAACTGGAATTCTGTCACCTCCATTAGCTTTGTTCATAGTGATGCTTCCTAAGGCCCACTTGACTTCACATTCCAGGATGTCTGGCTCTAGGTGAGTGATCACACCATCATGATTATCTGGGTAGTGATCTTTTTTGTACAGTTCTTCTGTGTATTCTTGCCACCTCTTCTTAATATCTTTTGCTTCTGTTAGGTCCCTACTATTTCTGTTCTTTATTGAGCCCATCTTTGCATAAAATGTTCCTTTGGTATTGGTATCTCTAATTTTCTTGAAAAGATCTCTAGAGTTCCCATTCCATGTTTTTCCTCTATTTCTTTGCATTGATCGCTGAGGAAGGCTCTCTTATCTATCCCTGCTATTCTTTGGAACTCTGTATTCAAATGAGTATATCTTTCCATTTTCTTTTTGCTTCCCTTCTTTTCACAGCTATTTGTAAGCCCTCCTCAGACAGCCATTTTGCTT
Organism: Bison bison bison; assembly: GCF_000754665.1. Classification (NCBI taxonomy): domain Eukaryota; kingdom Metazoa; phylum Chordata; class Mammalia; order Artiodactyla; family Bovidae; genus Bison; species Bison bison. The sequence goes on along the minus strand of NW_011494690.1, from coordinate 112,601 downwards.
TTTTGCATTTCTTTTTCTTGGGGATGGTCTTAACTCCTGTCTACAATGTCACATACCTTCGTCCATAGTCCTTCAGGCACACTGTCTATCAGATCTAGTTCCATAAACCTATTTCTCACTTCCACTGGAAATTGATTAACAGGATAAAAAACAAACTTGATGTTACCTGCTGCTTTCTAAAGATTTACACACTGACTACAAACACACAAAGAGATTGAGAGTAAGTCAATAAAATAAAATTTATCAAATTAAAATCATAAGGATACTAGGATGGAAATATTAATGTCATAAAAAGTGAATTTCAAGAAAATAAATATTACCAGAAGACAGAGGAACAGTTTATATTTTACAAAAGAGTTATTTTCCTGGGAACTATTACCAATGAAAATGTACATTTATTTAATAGTAGGGCTAAAAACACAAGAAGCAAATCTAACAGATTTGACTCATATTAGCAGTTGGAGACTTCATCATTCTTCTATGTAACTGGCAAAATGTGTAGACAAAAAGTTAAAATATATATTTAGTATTTAATTTTAACTAATTGACAGTTTTTATCATTCCAGCTAAAACTACAGAAGATATTCTGTAAATGTAATGTGCTACTGCAAATGTGATGTTCTCCTCAAAAATTATATGAGAGACTTTGAAACAATTATTCATTAAATTTTAAAAATGTAGTATTTAACCACAGCAGAATTAAATTAGAAATCATTGACATGAAGAAATCTGGGGGGAAAAAAAACAAATTAGAAAAATCTGAATAATAAATGGTCAAAGAGGAAATCACAGGGGAAATTAAAAATCTGTCAAATTGAATGACAATGGAAAGAAAAATTCAAAGTTAGTGCAATTTAAACCAGTATTAAGGAGGATACTATAGCTTTAACTGCTCATATAAAAATATTTTTTTTAAAGTAAATGAATAAGTTTCTATCTATAGAGAGTAGGAAAAACAAAGTAAACTAAAGCCGAAGTAATTAGAAGGGAAGCTATACAAATTGACATAAAGAAATTATAATAAATGAAATTAAAATTAATAAATATATAGAGAAATTAGGTCAAAACTGATTATTTGAAAACTAATAGAATCTGTAAGCATATAGAGAGGCTGAACAATTTTCAAAAAGTACAGCAAGTATAAGTAATACCATAAATGTGAAAAAGGACATACTTCTACATGTCTTATAAACTCTTAAAGGAAAGTAGAATAAAAATACACCAAATCAACACACAAAGCCCTAAACAATCTGAGTTGCTCAAATCTATTTTAAGAAAAGATTCTGTATTCAGAAATTTTGAATTGGAATATCAGTAAATAAAAAAAGCCATTAGACCTGTATAGCTTCACTGATGATTCTATTAAACATTTAAGAAAGAAAAAAGTATCAACATTACAGAAACTCTTTTTAAAATAAAGATTAAACTCTTCTCACCTCATTTGATAAGATTTAACCTAGGATAATGATATCAAAATCTGAAGAAGAAATTATAAGACCAGAAAACTACATGCAAAACAGAATATTATATAACTCCTTGGAAAAATTCTTAACAAAATATTAGAAAATTTAATACAGAAATATATTAAAAGTATAATGCACCACAAACAATTGGAGTTTATATCAGGAAATCAAGTTGATTTAACGCTTGACATTAATAAAGCTAAACATTATAAACAGAATAAAAGTGAAAAATTATATGATCATTTCAATAGTTTAAGAAAAATCATATGAGAAAATTCAACATCCGTGCATGCTTGAAAAATTCAAAATATGAATAGTAAAAATGTTAATTAGCAGGCATATTAAAAATACCTCATGTTAATTAATAAATCAGCGGGAAAGAACAGAAAGTTTTGAAATATATCTACATGAGTAGTCAATTTATTTGCAACAAAAGTACCAAGAAGATTAAATGGGTAAAAGAAAAGTATTTTCAACAGGTAGACTTTGGCCACCTGATGCGAAGAGCTGACTCATTTGAAAAAACCCTGATGCTGGGAAGGATTGAAGGTGGGAGGAGAAGGGTATGACGGAGGATGAGATGGTTGGATGGCATCACCGACTCAATGGACATGAGTTTGGGTAAACTCCAGGAGTTGGTGATGGACAGGGAGGCCTGGTGTCCTGCAGTCCATGGGGTCACAAAGAGTCAGACACGACTGAGCGACTGAACTGAATTCAGTGTTGGACTAAATGGATAAACATAATAAAAAAAGAGTGAGCTTTGACCCCTATCTCACACAATCCTCAAAATTTAAATCAAGATTAAAGACAAATACAAAGCTTAAGATTTTAGCTTTAGTATATAGGAGAGGTGGAGAGGCAATGGCACCCCACTCCAGTACTTTTGCCTGGAAAATCCCATGGACGGAGGAGCCTTTTCGGGTAGAGCTAGTGGTAAAGAACCTGCCTGCCAATGCAGGAGACATAAGACACTCAAGTTCAGTCTCTGAGTGGGGAAGATCCTCTGCAAGAGGGAATGGCAACCCACTTTAGTGTTCTTACTTGGGCAATCCCATGGACAGAGGAGCCAGGGGGGGCTGTAGTCCATAGGGTTGCCAAGAGTCGGACATTATTGAAGTGACTTAGCAGACACAAATATGGGAGAAAACCTGCACAACTTTGGGGTAAGCAAAGATTTCATAGACAAAACTAACTGAATAAGCAGTGCTAAATAAGAATTATTTACATAAATATTCACTCATGAAAATATACCACTAAGAACTTGATAAAGGTAAATATAGATAGTGAAAACATATTTTCTATGCATATAATATGTTAATTTTTAGAATACATAAAATTAATTAAAAGTCAGTAATAGATAATCCAGTGTAAAATGTTTATTTGAACTGATATTTTTATAGTCATTAAGAATATGAAAAAGAACTCAGCAGCATCACTATCCATAAAATGCAAATTAAAACCATAATAAGATATTATTTCATATCCACTAGCCTGTGTTTAACAATATCAAATATTGTGAAGGATATATATGGAACTCTTCTACTTTACTAGGGACAGTGTAAAATGATACATTTTTTTGGAAAATTATTTCAAAGTTTTGTATAAATTTAAAAATCCAACTACCCTATGACCCAAAATTTTCACTTCTATATATTTGCACAAAACATATAAAAACATTCCTACAATAATACTTGCACAAAAATGTTCTTTTTTCATAAGTGCTTCAGACTGTAAATAACCCAAACACCTATCAATTTAATTAAATTGTATTCATAAAATTGTATCTTCCTTGGCAATAAAAACAAAAGAAGCTAATAAATACAGCAACATGGATGGATCTCAAAAATATTATTGTTTCAGATTCTACATACAGGTAAGCTCACACTGTATTTGTCTTTGACTCATTTCACTTAGCATAATGCCTTCAAGTTTCATCCATGTTGTTGCAAAAGGCAAGATTTCCTTCTTTTTTAAGGCTGAATAATATTCTATTCTATTTTCTATTTTCTTAATCCATTTATCCACCAAAGGACATATGTTGCTTCTATGTCTTGCCTACTGTAAATAAAGCTGCAAGAAAAATGAGGGTGTATTTCATGTGTGTGTTTTTGTTTCCTTCAGATACATACCCAGGTGTAGAATTGTTGGATCATATGGTAGATCTAGATTTTAATTTTTAGAGGATCCTCTACCCTGTATTCCAGCACCAATTTACATTCACACAATACATTCACAAGGGTTCCATTTTCCCCCTATCCTCACCAACACTTGTTAGTTTTTTGTTTTGCTTACATTGATAACAATTTAATTAACAATAAAGTCAATAAAAGAAATTTTATTGATATTTGAGCCAAACTGAGGGTTATGACCTGGGAAGCAGATTCTGAGAAAGTTCTGAGAACTGTTCCACCTGTTAGAAATCTTAATCACAGTCATATACATTTTTGAGACCAAGGACTGTACATCAGAATGGAAAAACAGTATTTTACAGGAAATTCACCAAGGCTGTATAGTCCAGGTAAGACATGTGCAGAGCCAGCAGCAAGGCACCATGACAACGTACAGAGCAGGGAAAGAACGTTATTCATTTGCGAAGTTACATTGGTATCATCAAAAGAAAGAAAAAAAAAAGATGATGTTTATGTTGTGCAGGCACTCCCATCTTCAGGAGCTCTGGTTCGTGTGTAATGCAGATGTGCACTGCACATTACAGAGGGAAGGAGGAGATGCAAACAAACACACCAAAAGGATTTAATGTTTGATTTTTTGCCTTGTCTTAAAATATAAAATTTGTTTCATCACCTGTATGTGAAATCTAAAGCACTAAAACCTCTGAACTCATAGATATAGAGAACAGGTTGTTGGGAGGTGGAGAATGGACAACATTGGTGAAGGCAGTAAAATGGTACAAGCTTCCAGTCATGAAATAAGTCCTGGGACTCTAAGATACAGCATAACGACTATAGTTAATAATGTGTGTGCATACATATATGTTTAGTCATGTCTGATTCTTTGAGACCCCATGGACTGTAGCCTGCTCGGCTTCTCTGTCCATGGAATTTTCCACACGTGAATACTGGTGTAGTTTGCCTTATCTTACTCCAGGGGATCTTCCCGACACAGCGATTGAACCCACATCTTTTGCATCTCCTTCATTGGTAGTCAGATTATTTACCACTGCACCACCTGGGGAGCCCATAGAGTTACTAATACTATATTGTATAGTTGAAGGTTCCTATGAGAGTAGATCTTGTAAGTTCTTGTTATGGGGGGAAAAATGCAACTATGTGTAGTGATGGATATTAACTAAACATATTGTGATGATCATTTTGTAACACATACAAATACCAAATCATTAGCTGTACATCTGAAACCAATATAATGTTTAATGTTACTTATACCTCAATTTAAAAAAATATGATTTTGGCAAAAGAATCTAGCTAAAAATGAGTTTATATTTATGACTGTACTTATATGAAGCTAAAGAACAGACAAAAGAATTATATGGTGAATGAAATCAGAGCATTTTGTTTCTTATATGATGAGAATTGAATAGAAAGAGGTTTATTTTCAGGAGTAAATGAACCATGGTTAGAAATACAGGGAAAAGGGAGTGCAGGACAGAGGTAATAAAGTATACTTTTCAAGCAGAATCATGTCAGTGTAACAGAGCACAACCATATGATCCTTGTCCCCCATGTCCTCTGCCTGCCTTTTGGCTGTGGAAAAGCTTTAGCCAAATAAGTTTAAACAGAGAAGTGAGAACATGCCAAAACAAAGGAAAACAGTCAAAGAAGACAAAATAATAATAGTTTAGTCATTAAGCATAGTCATGGACCTTTAGTTCCTTCTCAGGGGCTATAGATAATATTCTGAACCATACCCTGTGAGCTATCTTAAGCTACTGAAACTCCCACCAGGTGGAGAAGTTAACTATGTGATGACCAGACTGTAACCATGCATAAGCTGCCACAATTCTAAGAATTGGCCTCAAGAAATGGAAACCAGCTGACCCTGGAACTGAAGATGTTGTCACTGTTGTTTGGTCATTAAGCAGTATCTGACTCTTTTTTGCCACTCCATGGACTGTAGCCCACCAGACTTCTCCTTCTGTGGGACTCCCCAGGCAAGAATACTGAAGTGGGCTGCCATTTCCTTTTCTAGCAGATTTTCCCAACCTAGCAATTGAATCTGCATCTCCTGCATTGGCAGGCAGATTCTTTAAAACTGAGCCACCAGGGAAACCCAGGAACTGAAGATTAATTGTACTTAAAAGAATCAGAATGATGCTAGTCAGACCATCAATGACCAAGGTCAAAATGACTATCGAAGCCAACTGTACGGTTCCTACAAGTATGCCCTTCCTTCAACCTATAAAATCTCTAGCCCGTTAATTTTCAGTGGGGAGGAGTTGGCTTTTGGACAGGAGTCTGCCCTACCTCCTGTGCCAACATCCAAAACAAAGCAAACTTTTCTTTCCACCAAGCTGGGCTCTTTATTGGCTTTTGAGTGGTGAGCAGCTGTACCCCACTTACAGTTACAAAACTATCAACACCTACTCCCCAAGCCCCAGACACTGATATCCAGCATTGAAGGTTATGTCTACTAGAAAGCAAAGACATGACTTACTTATTACTCCTTGTTTATTAATTTATTGATTTGTTTGTAAAAATAAATCATAGTAGAGAAAAGATGTATTGAAACTGATACATTGCTCAGCCAAAAGATATCACGAGTGACTATTGGTGTATCAAACCTAGAAAACAACCAGCAGAGACTGAGGCAGAATAAGGAAGTGTTTGAAGACTTTTACCTTCTGGAGGAGTGCTTAGTCACTCAGTCAGGTACAACTCTTTGTGACCCCATGGACTGTAGCCCCCCAGGTTCCTCTGTCCATGGGGATTCTCCAGGCTAGAATACTGGAGTGGGTTGCCATGCTCTCCTCCAGGGGATCTTCCCAACCCAGGGATTGAAACCAGGTCTCCCGCACTGCACACAGATTCTTTACCATCTGAAGCACGAGGGAAATGACATTAATCAATACCTGTCAGGTATGATCTGGTGGGGTTCAATTGCTGGGAAAAGATAATTAAAAGCAAGATCTCCTATAAATCAACTGTTTTTCAATAAAAGTTTAAAAATAAAACAAACAAACAAAAAAACCCAGAATCTTTTCCCAATCCAAAAAAACTTCTCCACAAATGTAGAAGAGAAAAAAAAGTTGATTATTGAATATGCCTTGAACTGAAATGTGATATGTATCAGAGGTAATGCATTAAGAGATTACAAAGAGACAAAAAGAAATTCTGCCCTTTAATACAGCCATGAAGATATTACCCATTACATATATGTTCTCAAGTGAGAGGACTTCACAGCACTATTTGTCACAAATGGCATTGACTCAATGGACATGAGTTTGAGCAAATTCTGGGAGATAGTAAAGGACAGAGAAGCCTGGCATGCTGCAGTCCATGGGATCACAGAGAGTCGGGCTCAGCTGAGCAACTGAACAAGAACAACAAATTCTGTGGACTATCAGAGCAATCATCTGGGTTAGTGAATTGGCTTTATCCACAGGAAAGTTGTACTTTTGCAACTTCAAGCAAGGCATCTACAGAGATTAGGCTCCTGCCTGCCCAGGTGAACTGGGAGATAAAGGCTTTATTTTTCCTGATGATAACATTTAAAAGAGATAGATTATTTGGGGTAGTGAAGATGGTAAGAGGTTTATTTAGCTTTTTAAAAGTTTACATTCATTTCAAAGAGATAGACAAAAAAAATTATAATTACAAATTTTCTAATGTAAATGATTTAAGAAAAAGGTGGTGGTTGTTCTTTCGCTGTCATGTCCATCTCTTTGCAACTCCAGAGTCAGGCAGGCTTCCCTGTCCTTCACTATCTCCCGGAGTTTGCTCAAACTCAGGTCCATTGAGTGGATGATGAAGAGAGGCGAACTAATATTCTTTCCCTTATTTTCAACAGGGAAAACTTTTATTTTAAATTTAAATTTTACCTTACACAGACTCCTTTATTCCCCTCTATCTAACTTTTCATTTTTTAAAAAATATTGCTGCTGCTGCTGCTGCTAAGTCGCTTCAGTCGTGTCCAACTCTGTGCGACCCCATAGAAGGCAGCCCACCAGGCTCCCCATCCCTGGGATTCTCCAGGCAAGAACACTGGAGTGGGTTGCCATTTCCTTTGGTAGGTAGTGCTCTAATTGAAATTTAAAATTTAGCATGTTATATTTTCCCATTAGTTACTCAATAACTCAACACACTTAATATAAACCCTTCAAAATCTTTAACATGCCCAACAAGACCACATTTTTGTCTTTGCCTGTATTTGCAGTCTTAGCTCACTGCACTTTTTCCTTATCTCACTACTTTCAGTCATGTTAATTAAATTAAAATTTGTAATTCATAAAATTTGACAAGTTATATCTCTCCCCACTCTTTTGCTATATGGAATTTCCTTTTCCCTGCTCCTCATCTAGTGAGCTCATGTTCATCCTGAAGCCTAGCTTTCTCTGATTCCAATATCTTAGATCACTCTTCTATACTTTTTCAAGTTACCTTATGTTTCCTGGCCTTCCCTTATGGCTCAGCTGGTAAAGGATCTGCCTGCAATGTGGGAGACCTGGGTTCGATCCCTAGGTTGGGAAGATCCCCTGGAGAAGGGAAAGGCTACCCACTGTAGTATTCTGGCCTAGAGAATCCCATGGACTGTATAGTCCGTGGTGTCACAAAGAGACACGACTGAGCAACTTTCACTTTCACTTATGTTTTTCTTATTTTATATTCATTACCCAGAAGAGTTCTTGGATTATTGTGGGTGTTCAATTAATATTTGCTTAATGTAAAAGCTTTAGAATCAAATGGTCATAGTAATTATAGCTCTATTCAAAAATCTTAAACCCTCAGGAGTTGAAAACCAGAAAAAAAAGGTGCAATCTATCAAAACCCATTTTAATCATTAACTACTTTGATTTAGCATCTGTCTACACTTGTCTGTAACATCAAAACTTGAATAATTTATCATCTAATAATAAAGGCATATGAAATGTAAGCTATTAATTAAAATTTAATATGGAACTTGAAATAGTTAAGCAGTTAATTGCATACATCTCATTGGGGGCATCAAAATTATTTTACTAGACTTATAGCATCAGTCAGGAGGAGAAGGGGACGACAGAGGATGAGATGGCTGGATGGCATCACTGACTCGATGGACATGAGTCTGAGTGAACTCCAGGAGTTGGTGATGGATAGGGAGGCCTGGCATGCTGCGATTCATGGGGTCTCAAAGAGTCGGACATGACTGAGCGACTGATCTGATCTGATCTGATAGCATCAGTCATTAGATCAGTCTATAGCTATTTAAAATTGCTTTGCCATTGGGTTTTATCCAGGTAAAATTGTCAAGTTTTCAAATTTCACAAAACTCTCCTCAACATTCTGAAACAGATGGAACTTCAAATAAGCAACAATGGAGTTTCAATAGCATAAAGCAAAGCTTGGAATGCAGCAAGGATGTAAGAAAAATAATATCCAAATCAGTGTCACCTCACAGTTAGTAACAGTCTATCCTTCTCCCAGTGACCAATAAAATATTTCAGTAAAAATCCTTGCCATTAAGGAAAGAAATAGAACTCTGAAATGCAAGAAAAAACAAAACTAAAAACAGTTAATATGTTTGAGTAATTACTATTTGACAAACAGTGTGACCTAGATAAAGAAACAGAGGGAGAAAAGTTTTAAAGTTTTTGTTTATCCCAATTTATAGGATAGAATAAAAAATAGAAGTTAAAAGTTAGTTATATAAATAATCATATAAATAGTCTTTAAATAGAAGTTAAAATTTAGTTATATAAATAATCTTAGTGAAAAATTCTTTCAAAATCTATCCTACTCCCTATTAATGGATTATCATTTCTGCCCAGCAAATACTTATTTGTTTTTATTTAGATTATTATTGTCATTATTATTATATGCCTCAGCAGTTTTTCTTGTCAACAAAGCTACATAAAATAAGAAAACTACAATTGATTCAACTCCTATGGTATACTGGAACACTTTATTATATGTAAATAGATGACAGAAATATAGATAAATTGATAGATCTAGATAGATGAATGGATTATTAAAATCATTTTTATCATTAAAAATGATGAAATTGAAGTACAGATATATGTATGCAAATTAACATATGCATATGGCTATGAACTAGAAGAAGGTGACTGGAAATCAGAATTCTCTAATTCTTAATTTTGTTTCCCCCCTGCCACTGCCCCTTCTGCACACAGATGCACAGGTTGTAAAACAATCAAAATTACCACTTTTTAATAATGCAACTGCATTATTAATAAAGAACCTTAGGTCTTACAGTTTCACTAATATATGATAATATTTTGATTAGAATAAAATATTCACATCACTACTCATAATATATTTTCAGTGCTCAGAGCAAAATCATAATGAGAATAGGGATTTTAAAACTTGATTACTGATTAAATTGTGCACTGAAGTGCTTTATTAATTATTCCAGTGATTTTTACTGCTTATTTATTTGTGTTTGTCCTCTTCATGTTTAGAGAGATATATTGACTTGTTCTCCTCATTGCATTTGATAGGTGAGTACTAATTAGAACTTTCATCATGTAGTAAAGATCAGAGAAGTTAAGTAATTTATGGAAGGTCACACAGCACCATGGTGGCAGAGCTAAGGCTAATGCACATCTAACTCCAAACCTAAAACCCATTTTGGCTATTGGTATCCTACAATGTCAGTAAACAGGATTGAGTATATTACATAAACCTTGTGATAATGTTGATTCCATGGTTATCAAGACCCTCATTTTTCAATTCTTATTTGTTTTACCATACCAATATTTTTGTTAAATCTCCTTGCAAACTTGCTAGTTGATGGTCTACTGAATGACCTTATCAAAAAGTGGTTACTGATCAAATCTTTAAAAATTTTTTGAATGTCAGTATTTATCTACAAAATGGGTTAAATGTTGGTGAGCAAGCTCTAACCCACACCAGTTTTGTGAGATACTATAGGGCTTCCCAGGTGGCTCAGTGGGCAAAGAATCCACTTGAAATACAGGAGATGCAGGAAACATGGGTTTGATCCCTGGGTTGGGAAGATCCCCTGAAGGAAGGCATGGCAACCCACTCCAGTATTCTTGCCTGGAGAATCCCAAGGACAGAGGAGCCTGGAGAACTATAATCCACAGGGTCACAAAGAGTCAGACATGACTGAAGTGACTGAGCACATACACACACACACATATTATCTACCCAACAGCTATTCCTTATTATTCCCGAAGTGGAGCCTCACTTTTTGTTCTGGGTTCAGTGCATCCAGATTCATAAGATGACTCATAGTTTACCTAATCCAATCATGATATTACTCTTTTGTGCAATGTTTAGTCTTGGAAGTGAGCTGTGAAGTATTTCTTGCAATTGAAATATTTGTGCCCCAGAAAAAAAAATATTAGCAAAAAATCACATGCAGCTATCTTGGCACCATAAATGGACACACTTTTATACACTGAGAATGGCAGAACTGAAAGATGGAAAGAGTCTGAAACCTCAATCCCTATAACACATACTTGACCCCAATATTACTGGCTCTCCTGTCAAGTTGGTACACTTGTAGGCAATTTTAGTCAGAACCATCCTACAGTGATACACAAGTTTGTCAGGTAGGGAGGACAAATAATTTTTTTCATTTACAGGGTATCAGTTCAGGTGCTCAGTCACATCTGACCCTTTGCAACCCGATGGACTGCAGCATGCCAGGCCTCCCTGTCCATCACCAACTCCTGGAGTTTACTCAAACTCATGTCCATTGAGTCGGTGATGCCATCCAACCATCTCATCCTCTGTCATCCCCTTATACCAATAATTAAAATTGTAACTTTTTTCTAAGTACTTGTTTTTAATTATTTATTGTTGTTTCTAGGAATACAGAAGCTAACAGTACAGATAAATCTCTTCCCTTGTGGTTTTTCTTTTTTTTTGGTAGGGAAGAAGGAAATGGCAACCCATACTAGTATTCTTGCTTAGAAAATCCCACAGACAGAGGAGCTTGGTGGGCTATACTCCATGGAGTCACAGAGTCCGACATGACTGAGCAACTGTGCACTCACACAGGAGATAATATACAGTTAACTAATTTAACTTTACTGTATACTGATATGAATAAAATAAAACAAATAAATGGAAAGGGAGTATGGAGGGGAGGGCAAGTCTCACTGTACAAAGGACAGTATAATATCTGTACAAAGGACTGGAGGAAATATGGCAGAAAATGTATAGGTATTTGGTTGAAGGATATTCAGCCAGGAGGAGCAGCACATACAGAAGCCTTGTGGCATATTCACAGAAAGATAGGGGTCTAGTATGGATGGATGGATGAAGATTACCAGGGAAAGTAGTAGAGATGAGGTCAAAGACGTAGCAGAGAGCAGTGAAGGTGATACATACACCATTTAGAGGACTTGGTCTCTATTTTGCATAATAAAGGAAGACACATATGGACTGAGCAAAAGAATGAAATGATCTATGATGTTTTAAAAGGATAATTTTGACTGTAGGGAGAATAGAATGAGTGTGGTGAGGGCAGAAGCAGAAGTATCAGGTAGGAGGATATTACAGCCGAATTACAGCTGACAAGGGAAGAGATGACTTCTCCAATTATGCATCTAATCCCCAAAGAGATTTGAATATTCTTACATGTGAATTTTAAACTAAGAAGGATTTTTGATAACATTTGGGGAGGTGAAAGGATCAGCAAAAGCATTTTAAACCAGGAAATACTGAAGAGTCACAGCAGTATGAATAATCATGAGATACTTGGGTGGGAAGGAGGAGAATACTTGTTAAGCTGTCCTTTAGCTCACTCAGATTGACATAACAAGTATTGCAGACTGGGTAGTTTAAACAATAGACATTTTTTCCTCTCTTTTGGTTCTGGAGGCTGAATGTTCAAGATCAGAATGCCAGCAAATTCAGTGTCTGGTGAGAAGCCTCTTCTTGGCTTACAAATGATTGCTTTCTTAGTCTGTTTTCTTACTATATGGTGGAGAGACAGACCTGTGGTCTTTCTTCCTGTTTGTGAAAGTTGCTCAGTGGTGTCTGATTCTTTGTGACCTCAGACGATAGCCTGCCAGGCTCTTTTGTCTATGGAATTCTCCAGGCAAGAATACTGGAGTGGGTTGCCATTTCCTTCTCCAGGTAACCTGGGTCTCCTGCATTGCAGGCAGACTCTTTACCATCTGAATCATCAGGGAGGCTTACTCTTCATAAAAGAACATTAATCCTATCACAGAGGCCCCATTCTCATGACCTCATATGAACATTATTATCTCCACCAAAACCCCACCTCCAAATACTATAACAATGGAGGTTAGGCTTCAACACAGACATATGAATTTTCTGGGGTGTCAGGGAGTCCATAATCTCAGTTCATAACAGGCTGTTTTTGAGGAATTATAATGATACACTATATAACAGTTAATGGTGCACACAATAACAGTTGTCTTCACTATCAAGATCTTACTTTGCCTAGCCTTTTGCTTAGTTATTAAACCCACCACCTATTTCAATATGATTTTTTTAATTTATTAAAATGAGTTTCTTTCTTTTATCTTCTTTTCTTGTCATCACAGCTGACCCTTCATTCCATAACTCCAAAAGTGTATAGTCAAGTTGAACAATACTCATTATAAAGTTTTAGATCACTGCAACCTGGAGATAATCCAACCTGAGCTTTAAATCTGATATGTTCCTGTGAACCTGAAAATGAAGAATCTTTAAACTCAAGCTGTTGTAGTCTGAGGGACTGCTGAGCTTCTGATTGAGACATACACTAAGGCTGAAAATTGTCAATAAGCTTTATCACATGGAACTCTCAAAACTGAACCTTGTGGAGGTCCACAAAGAAACATGAAGTGCCAGGATACAAACGGACCTGCAAAACATGGCAGATATCAGAACAGATGCATGTGGCAGGTGGGAAAAATGTTCTGTTATGCATAATCAGAAAAGAATGGCAGCCAATAGTGAGGGTCAGTCATACCCAGAGCAAGGGGTGAAGTCCAGATGGACTGAGGCAAAGGAACTTCAGGATTGAAAGCATTTGGCCCTATGCTTTACATTAATATGCAAATTAGACAATTTTAATTAGAATATCAAATACTCAATCTGAGAGACAAGATCAAAGAGAGGATAAAGGAAAGCTTTCTGATAGTTTGGATGAGACCCAACCCTAGTTGATTTCATGGATGTATAAAATGTTAAATAATATGATGTCAGCTCTGAAAATAAAAAATAGTTTTTAGATAGATTATAGGAGAAAACACAAGGTTTTAATATTATTATCATTTTCAAAGAATTGATTATAATTTTGGTTATATACTTGTTTGTTGCACAGTTTGATGAGTTTCACATGATTTTTAAAAAAATAAAACAATAGTGAGAAATATTAGAATAGGTGCCTCTTTTATAGACATGTTATGTAGCAGGCACTGCAATATAACTCCTTGTATTTTATCTTGTAAAATCAGTGCAATACACCTGAATTTGTCACCATTCTTCAACTTCCAAGGACAGGAAACTGAGTTTCAAAAGGTTAAGTAATTTGTCCAAGGTCACAGAGTCAGTGAGTGGTTTAAACCCAAAACCTCACCCATGCCCACTAAACCTCCCTGAATCCTAACTAATCTGCAATAGTAATGTCTTTGTGATGTCCATGTTCATTGTGTTTGTTCTAAGCAAAACAAATGGTGACAGGAACCACAAGAGAATATTAGAGGTGAATGGAAGCTTATAAATCAAATGAAACACTGGTTTTCACAAAGAGAAAGGCAGGGGATTTCAGCTTGTGTGATATGGAGGGGAGTAGGCAGAAGGATATTGTAATAGTCAAACATTTAAGGATATTTTTAAGTTGTAATCACTTTGATAAATTTTTCTAGGTGATTTATGTTACAGATCCTGAATTACAGACCACCCGTCTGGTCCCAGATTAAGAAAGTAATGTCTAGAAATTGTTTCTTGTATCTCTCATTACACTTTTGGGTGATTTCTGGAATCAACCCTTAGCCTTTTACTGTGATGCCCAGAAATCTGTGTTGTGACAAATAGGCCAACTTATTCTTACTTATAGGAAAGCTTATTTGAACTTCCTATCTAAAAGTTTCAAAGCATTTGTAAAAGTTTTGCACCAAATTGGTGTCTCAAGCAATTAGAATTCCAGACTGTTCATGAGTCAGAATAATTCAAAAAGCATAATATTTGAAGAAGTTAGGAGAAACCACTGTTTTGTCATCGGTTGTATGCCCAGTACCAATATGCACAAAACAGTGAGTCCGTAATAGGTGTCAACAGAATGAGGCCAAATCATACAGGCTGACAGAAGTTAACTGAAATGGAAAATTCTTGAGTACTTAGGCTTCCATGGTTTGAAAATGGAACACTCTGAAATTACAGGCAAGCTGAACTGAATACATCTTTCTGTGTTGTACTGAGTTTATTGTGGCCTCATATTACCTTTCATCTAGTTAGAAAAGGAAGGCTTCTTGAAAAAGTGAGATCATAGTTTTGAAAGTTGGCAAAGAATAAAGGAAGTTGCTTCAAACATGGAGCAATGGATCTTAAGCTCAGGAAAATAACCATAAAGAATATTTCACTAATACATTACTCACATATTGGCTAATAAAAATTAGTGGAAATAAATTTCAAAATAAAAAGAAATAAAATACATTCTTGCTATGTTTGATATTATGGTGGTATTATTTATTATGATTCTACAGTTCAGTATTTCCTGATTTTATCTTTACCATCAGATTCATGTCTAAGTTACATAAGTACTGTCTCAGAATCTATTTTAAAGTATATTTATGTCTGACATAAAGCATAATTTGTTGTGCTATCCATTTAAATTGATAATGTTATATTTTTATAATCTTTTGATTTTAGATACGGTTTTTCTTACTCTTATCTAGAGTAAATATTGTTGAAAATTTTTTGTATTTAGTTCATTGTTCTATAGGTTACAGTAGAGAATAGTCTTGAAATTTCAGTCTTCTAAGGGCAAACTGCAAAAACAACTTGTAGTTTTCAATGTAGTAGATCGTTTTTATAAACTTTCGTTTTGATGTCTTGTGTGCAGCTGTCTGAGCATCTTGACCAGACAAAATCTTCCTCCTGCCATAAGGTCGTATTTCTCTCCTCCTCCTCTCCTTCTGCCAAAGGCTCCTGGAGTGCCGTCCTTCCTCTAAGCAGATGAAATGTGTGATCTCCTTCGAAATCGATATTAATGCCATTTCAGCCTTTGTGGAAATGAGATTAGAATTCTAAATGTTCAGAATCTAACAGCATTTAATGAAAAATGATAGGAATTATCACATACCTAGAGCTTAGAGAGGATGGAATCGTATTTGCACATTATTAAAGATCTGAATAATTTAGGTTATTTTTAGATTTGAACTGCTTAGAGGATTTTAGAAAGCTCAATTTAAACTGCTCAAGAAATGTACTTTCTCGTCCTGATTTCAGCAATCTTATGTCACTTAACATTTTTTCATAAAATCGAGTGGTTTTGCTGTTACAAAATGAACATGTTTTGGACCTCAGACTAATCACAAGGAAATACTGAAATTTTAAAATAAAATTTATTTAATTCCTCTGCTGCTAAGTCGCTTCAGTCGTGTCCGACTCTGTGTGACCCCATAGATGGCAGACCACCAGGCTCCCCTGTCCCTGGGATTCTCCAGGCAAGAACACTGGAGTGGGTTGCCATTTCCTTCCCCAGTGCATGAAAGTAAAAAGTCAAAGTGAAGTCTCTCAGTCGTGTCCAACCCTCAGCAACCCCATGCACTGCAGCCTTCCAGGCTCCACCATCCATGGGATTTTCCAGGCAAGAGTACTGGAGTGGGGTGCCATTGCCTTCTCCGTTAATTCCTCTAGTAACTTTAAAACCTCTGTCAGATGAATGTTTTGCTTTGTTTCCACTCCTCCCCCTCACCAGTTTTCTGGTAAAAACTACTTTTTTTCTGGGTCTTGTAAGAAATATAGACTAATAGCATTATAGTTATACATCAGTAAACCATGAAGGTGAAAATAATTCACTGTAATTCAAATGTACTTTTTATTTTCTCCAGTAACCTATTAATTCTAAATATTTGTTTGCTCACCTTACTCACAGACAAATGTGAAAATATGTCTCTATCTGTCTTGTGAGGACAACCTGGTGGATAATCAGTACCCTGAATAGATTTGATATTATCATTTATGAATCATAGGTGGTGAGGCAGGAGTGTGGAGCTTGTAGGATGGTATATTTTTAAATTAAAAATAATTGAAGAGGAACAAAAGAATACAAGGCATATTGTCAAGAAACACAGACCACATGATCTGCCAATCCTCAGGGAAACTAGAAAACATTTTAAACCACAAAGATATTTCCATCTAAAAAATTAAAATGAGAATAGATGAAAAAAAAACAAAAAACAAAACCAAAAAGAGTAACTCCTGGCTTGTGAGCATAAGTTGCTAAAATGACCAAGAACCTAAAGATAAAACTGTAGCTTTTTAAAAAACCTAGTGAATGGAATAGGTAATGCTAATATAATAAAGAATTTGAGGATATGGCTTCCTCTAACAGAATCTGTGTTTCCACTCATGATGCTCATCACTACCTCCCTTTGCTCTTTATATCTAATACTTTTTGTTAGCAAGGTCTTCAAAATTACTGAGTTTGTGATGGAAACTTCATAAAAGATGATTGTAATCTGTTAGTATAATTAAAATTTCTTCAGAAAAGCCTTTGCATCTGGAGGAATAATGACTATGTAACTTCAACTCCAAAAATAACATTTTGATATGATAATTTAAATGCCTGATTTAAAATACAGTGTTTATTTTTACTACAAATTTTTGAGTTGTTTTAATTATCATGAAATTAAATTGGTTATTTTATTTTCATGTAAAATTTGTGACTGTTATTACATGTTCAAATTCATGTCAGGATCACCACAGTTAGGTTAGGGAGCAGTCTCATAAGCTCCATGCACTTCTCCCACCCATAGCCCTTGGCAATCACGACCTGTTCTCAATACCCATAGTTCTACTATTTATTTTTAATAACAATGTAAATGAAATTATACAGTACACAGTTATTTGAGAAGTGCTTGTTTCATTCAGCAAAATGTATTTGAGATTCATCCAGGTCGTTTTGTCTATCAAAAATGTATCCACATTTATTGCTGAATAATATTTTATGTAATTCCATTGTCCATAGTATTCCATTTGTTTATTCATTTTGTTGTTGTTGTTTAGTCACTAAATCGTGTCCTGGAGTTTGCTCAAACTCATATCCACTGAGTTGGTAATATCATCCACCCATCTCATCCTCTGTTGCCCCCTTCTCCTCCTGCCCTCAGTCTTTGTCACCATCAGGGTCTTTCCAATGAGTCAGCTCTTCACATCAGGTGGCCAAAGTATGGGAGCTTCAGCTTCAGCATCATTCCTTCCAATGAATATTCAAAGTTGATTTCTTT